>NW_027136896.1:600000-900000 GCF_040869045.1 Eurosta solidaginis | reverse complement strand
AGAACGGAGACGTCGAGTAACCAAAACAAATGCGTTAAACAAATTCGCACACGTTATTTATCAATTTAACTCTAGAATTAAAGGATATACAACGAGAAACAACGTTTGACAACCTTTAAACAGTTTTAATAACTATCTCAAAAATTGTCGCTTTGATGCAAACAACTGATGAGTTATCTACTTAAATTTGTTGAACAAAACGACTTACGTATTTTAAGCATGCTAACCTTTAGCCCGGTAAGCAAATTAAAAAAAACGCAATATGTAGGCTACACGAGAACGGAGACGTCGAGTAACCAAAACAAATGCGTTAAACAAATTCGTACACGTTATTCATCAATTTAACTCTAGAATTAAAGGATATAAAACGAGAAACAACGTTTGACAACCTTTAAACAGTTTTAATAACTATCTAAAAAATTGTCGCTCTGATGCAAACAACTGATGAGTTATCTACTTAAATTTGTTGAACAAAACGACTTACGTATTTTAAGCATGCTAACCTTTAGCCCGGTAAGCAAATTAAAAAAAAACGCAATATGTAGGCTACACGAGGACGGAGACGTCGAGTAACCAAAACAAATGCGTTAAACAAATTCGTACACGTTATTTATCAATTTAACTCTAGAATTAAAGGATATACAACGAGAAACAACGTTTGACAACCTTTAAACAGTTTTAATAACTATCTCAAAAATTGTCGCTCTGATGAAATCAACTGATGAGTTATCTACTTAAATTTGTTGAACAAAACGACTTACGTATTTTAAGCATGCTAACCTTTAGCCCGGTAAGCAAATTAAAAAAAAAACGCAATATGTAGGCTACACGAGAACGGAGACGTCGAGTAACCAAAACAAATGCGTTAAACAAATTCGTACACGTTATTTATCAATTTAACTCTAGGATTAAAGGATATACAACGAGAAACAACGTTTGACAACCTTTAAACAGTTTTAATAACTATCTCAAAAATTGTCGCTCTGATGCAAACAACTGATGAGTTATCTACTTAAATTTGTTGAACAAAACGACTTACGTATTTTAAGCATGCTAACCTTTAGCCCGGTAAGCAAATTAAAAAAAACGCAATATGTAGGCTACACGAGAACGGAGACGTCGAGTAACCAAAACAAATGCGTTAAACAAATTCGTACACGTTATTCATCAATTTAACTCTAGAATTAAAGGATATAAAACGAGAAACAACGTTTGACAACCTTTAAACAGTTTTAATAACTATCTAAAAAATTGTCGCTCTGATGCAAACAACTGATGAGTTATCTACTTAAATTTGTTGAACAAAACGACTTACGTATTTTAAGCATGCTAACCTTTAGCCCGGTAAGCAAATTAAAAAAAAACGCAATATGTAGGCTACACGAGGACGGAGACGTCGAGTAACCAAAACAAATGCGTTAAACAAATTCGTACACGTTATTTATCAATTTAACTCTAGAATTAAAGGATATACAACGAGAAACAACGTTTGACAACCTTTAAACAGTTTTAATAACTATCTCAAAAATTGTCGCTCTGATGCAATCAACTGATGAGTTATCTACTTAAATTTGTTGAACAAAACGACTTACGTATTTTAAGCATGCTAACCTTTAGCCCGGTAAGCAAATTAAAAAAAAAACGCAATATGTAGGCTACACGAGAACGGAGACGTCGAGTAACCAAAACAAATGCGTTAAACAAATTCGTACACGTTATTTATCAATTTAACTCTAGAATTAAAGGATATACAACGAGAAACAACGTTTGACAACCTTTAAACAGTTTTAATAACTATCTCAAAAATTGTCGCTCTGATGCAAACAACTGATGAGTTATCTACTTAAATTTGTTGAACAAAACGACTTACGTATTTTAAGCATGCTAACCTTTAACCCGGTAAGCAAATTAAAAAAAAAACGCAATATGTAGGCTACACGAAAACGGAGACGTCGAGTAACCAAAACAAATGCGTTAAACAAATTCGTACACGTTATTTATCAATTTAACTCTAGGATTAAAGGATATACAACGAGAAACAACGTTTGACAACCTTTAAACAGTTTTAATAACTATCTCAAAAATTGTCGCTCTGATGCAAACAACTGATGAGTTATCTACTTAAATTTGTTGAACAAAACGACTTACGTATTTTAAGCATGCTAACCTTTAGCCCGGTAAGCAAATTAAAAAAAACGCAATATGTAGGCTACACGAGAACGGAGACGTCGAGTAACCAAAACAAATGCGTTAAACAAATTCGTACACGTTATTCATCAATTTAACTCTAGAATTAAAGGATATAAAACGAGAAACAACGTTTGACAACCTTTAAACAGTTTTAATAACTATCTAAAAAATTGTCGCTCTGATGCAAACAACTGATGAGTTATCTACTTAAATTTGTTGAACAAAACGACTTACGTATTTTAAGCATGCTAACCTTTAGCCCGGTAAGCAAATTAAAAAAAAACGCAATATGTAGGCTACACGAGGACGGAGACGTCGAGTAACCAAAACAAATGCGTTAAACAAATTCGTACACGTTATTTATCAATTTAACTCTAGAATTAAAGGATATACAACGAGAAACAACGTTTGACAACCTTTAAACAGTTTTAATAACTATCTCAAAAATTGTCGCTCTGATGCAATCAACTGATGAGTTATCTACTTAAATTTGTTGAACAAAACGACTTACGTATTTTAAGCATGCTAACCTTTAGCCCGGTAAGCAAATTAAAAAAAAAACGCAATATGTAGGCTACACGAGAACGGAGACGTCGAGTAACCAAAACAAATGCGTTAAACAAATTCGTACACGTTATTTATCAATTTAACTCTAGAATTAAAGGATATACAACGAGAAACAACGTTTGACAACCTTTAAACAGTTTTAATAACTATCTCAAAAATTGTCGCTCTGATGCAAACAACTGATGAGTTATCTACTTAAATTTGTTGAACAAAACGACTTACGTATTTTAAGCATGCTAACCTTTAGCCCGGTAAGCAAATTAAAAAAAAAACGCAATATGTAGGCTACACGAGAACGGAGACATCGAGTAACCAAAACAAATGCGTTAAACAAATTCGTACACGTTATTTATCAATTTAACTCTAGAATTAAAGGATATACAACGAGAAACAACGTTTGACAACCTTTAAACAGTTTTAATAACTATCTCAAAAATTGTTGCTCTGATGCAAACAACTGATGAGTTATCTACTTAAATTTGTTGAACAAAACGACTTACGTATTTTAAGCATGCTAACATTTAGCCCGGTAAGCAAATAAAAAAAAAAAACGCAATATGTAGGCTACACGAGAACGGAGACGTCGAGTAACCAAAATAAATGCGTTAAACAATTTCGTACACGTTATTTATCAATTTAACTCTAGAATTAAAGGATATACAACGAGAAACAACGTTTGACAACCTTTAAACAGTTTTAATAACTATCTCAAAAATTGTCGCTCTGATGCAAACAACTGATGAGTTATCTACTTAAATTTGTTGAACAAAACAACTTACGTATTTTAAGCATGCTAACCTTTAGCCCGGTAAGCAAATTAAAAAAAAAACGCAATATGTAGGCTACACGAGAACGGAGACGTCGAGTAACCAAAACAAATGAGTTAAACAAATTCGTACACGTTATTTATCAATTTAACTCTAGAATTAAAGGATATACAACGAGAAACAACGTTTGACAACCTTTAAACAGTTTTAATAACTATCTCAAAAAGTGTTGCTCTGATGCAAACAACTGATGAGTTATCTACTTAAATTTGTTGAACAAAACGACTTACGTATTTTAAGCATGCTATCCTTTAGCCCGGTAAGCAAATTAAAAAAAAAACGCAATATGTAGGCTACACGAGAACGGAGCCGTCGAGTAAACAAAACAAATGCGTTGAACAAATTCGTACACCTTATTTATCAATTTAACTCTAGAATTAAAGGATATACAACGAGAAACAAAGTTTGACAACCTTTAAACAGTTTTAATAACTATCTCAAAAATTGTCGCTATGATGCAAACAACTGATGACTTATCTACTTAAATTTGTTGAACAAAACGACTTACGTATTTTAAGCATGCTAACCTTTAGCCCGGTAAGCAAATTAAAAAAAAAACGCAATATGTAGGCTACACGAGAACGGAGACGTCGAGTAACCAAAACAAATGCGTTAAACAAATTCGTACACGTTATTTATCAATTTAACTCTAGAATTAAAGGATATACAACGAGAAACAACGTTTGACAACCTTTAAACAGTTTTAGTAACTATCTCAAAAATTGTCGCTCTGATGCAAACAACTGATGAGTTATCTACTCAAATTTGTTGAACAAAACGACTTACGTATTTTAAGCATGCTAACCTTTAGCCCGGTAAGCAAATTAAAAAAAAACGCAATATGTAGGCTACACGAGAACGGAGACGTCGAGTAACCAAAACAAATGCGTTAAACAAATTCGTACACGTTATTTATCAATTTAACTCTAGAATTAAAGGATATACAACGAGAAACAACGTTTGACAACCTTTAAACAGTTTTAATAAATATCTCAAAAATTGTCGCTCTGATGCAAACAACTGATGAGTTATCTACTTAAATTTGTTGAACAAAACGACTTACGTGTTTTAAGCATGCTAACCTTTAGCCCGGTAAGCAAATTAAAAAAAAACGCAATATGTAGGCTACACGAGAACGGAGACGTCGAGTAACCAAAACAAATGCGTTAAACAAATTCGTACACGTTATTTATCAATTTAACTCTAGAATTAAAGGATATACAACGAGAAACAACGTTTGACAACCTTTAAACAGTTTTAATAACTATCTCAAAAATTGTCGCTCTGATGCAAACAACTGATGAGTTATCTACTTAAATTTGTTGAACAAAACGACTTACGTATTTTAAGCATGCTAACCTTTAGCCCGGTAAGCAAATTAAAAAAAAACGCAATATGTAGGCTACACGAGAACGGAGACGTCGAGTAACCAAAACAAATGCGTTAAACAAATTCGTACACGTTATTTATCAATTTAACTCTAGAATTAAAGGATATACAACGAGAAACAACGTTTGACAACCTTTAAACAGTTTTAATAACTATCTCAAAAATTGTCGCTCTGATGCAAACAACTGATGAGTTATCTACTTAAATTTGTTGAACAAAACGACTTACGTATTTTAAGCATGCTAACCTTTAGCCCGGTAAGCAAATTAAAAAAAAAAAGCAATATGTAGGCCACACGAGAACGGAGACGTCGAGTAACCAAAACAAATGCGTTAAACAAATTCGTACACGTTATTTATCAATTTAACTCTAGAATTAAAGGGTATACAACGAGAAACAACGTTTGACAACCTTTAAACAGTTTTAATAACTATCTCAAAAATTGTCGCTCTGATGCAAACAACTGATGAGTTATCTACTTAAATTTTTTGAACAAAACGACTTACGTATTTTAAGCATGCTAACCTTTAGCCCGGTAAGCAAATTAAAAAAAAAACGCAATATGTAGGCTACACGAAAACGGAGCCGTTGAGTAACCAAAACAAATGCGTTAAACAAATTCGTACACGTTATTAATCAATTTAATTCTAGAATTAAAGGATATACAACGAGAAACAACGTTTGACAACCTTTAAACAGTTTTAATAACTATCTCAAAAATTGTCGCTCTGATGCAAACAACTGATGAGTTATCTACTAAAATTTGTTAAACAAAACGACTTACGTATTTTAAGCATGCTAACCTTTAGCCCGGTAAGCAAATTAAAAAAAAACGCAATATGTAGGCTACACGAGAACGGAGCCGTCGAGTAACCAAAACAAATGCGTTAAACAAATTCGTACACGTTATTTATCAATTTAACTCTAGAATTAAAGGATATACAACGAGAAACAACGTTTGACAACCTTTAAACAGTTTTAATAACTATCTCAAAAATTGTCGCTCTGATGCAAACAACTGATGAGTTATCTACTTAAATTTGTTGAACAAAACGACTTACGTATTTTAAGCATGCTAACCTTTAGCCCGGTAAGCAAATTAAAAAAAAAAACGCAATATGTAGGCTACACGAGAACGGAGACGTCGAGTAACCAAAACAAATGCGTTAAACAAATTCGTACACGTTATTTATCAATTTAACTCTAGAATTAAAGGATATACAACGAGAAACAACGTTTGACAACCTTTAAACAGTTTTAATAACTATCTCAAAAATTGTCGCTCTGATGCAAACAACTGATAAGTTATCTACTCAAATTTGTTGAACAAAACGACTTACGTATTTTAAGCATGCTAACCTTTAGCCCGGTAAGCAAATTAAAAAAAAAACGCAATATGTAGGCTACACGAGAACGGAGCCGTCGAGTAACCAAAACAAATGCGTTAAACAAATTCGTACACGTTATTTATCAATTTAACTCTAGAATTAAAGGATATACAACGAGAAACAACGTTTGACAACCTTTAAACAGTTTTAATAACTATCTCAAAAATTGTCGCTCTGATGCAAACAACTGAGGAGTTATCTACTTAAATTTGTTGAACAAAACGACTTACGTATTTTAAGCATGCTAACCTTTAGCCCGGTAAGCAAATTAAAAAAAAAACGCAATATGTAGGCTACACGAGAACGGAGCCGTCGAGTAACCAAAACAAATGCGTTAAACAAATTCGTGCACGTTATTTATCAATTTAACTCTAGAATTAAAGGATATACAACGAGAAACAACGTTTGACAACCTTTAAACAGTTTTAATAACTATCTCAAAAATTGTCGCTCTGATGCAAACAACTGATGAGTTATCTACTTAAATTTGTTGAACAAAACGACTTACGTATTTTAAGCATGCTAACCTTTAGCCCGGTAAGCAAATTAAAAAAAAAAAACGCAATATGTAGGCTACACGAGAACGGAGACGTCGAGTAACCAAAACAAATGCGTTAAACAAATTCGTACACGTTATTTATCAATTTAACTCTAGAATTAAAGGATATACAACGAGAAACAACGTTTGACAACCTTTAAACAGTTTTAATAACTATCTCAAAAATTGTCGCTCTGATGCAAACAACTGATGAGTTATCTACTTAAATTTGTTGAACAAAACGACTTACGTATTTTAAGCATGCTAACCTTTAGCCCGGTAAGCAAATTTAAAAAAAACGCAATATGTAGGCCACACGAGAACGGAGACGTCGAGTAACCAAAACAAATGCGTTAAACAAATTCGTACACGTTATTTATCAATTTAACTCTAGAATTAAAGGATATACAACGAGAAACAACGTTTGACAACCTTTAAACAGTTTTAATAACTATCTCAAAAATTGTCGCTCTGATGCAAACAACTGATGAGTTATCTACTTAAATTTGTTGAACAAAACGACTTACGTATTTTAAGCATGCTAACCTTTAGCCCGGTAAGCAAATTAAAAAAAAACGCAATATGTAGGCTACACGAGAACGGAGCCGTCGAGTAACCAAAACAAATGCGTTAAACAAATTCGTACACGTTATTTATCAATTTAACTCTAGAATTAAAGGATATACAACGAGAAACAACGTTTGACAACCTTTAAACAGTTTTAATAACTATCTCAAAAATTGTCGCTCTGATGCAAACAACTGATGAGTTATCTACTTAAGTTTGTTGAACAAAACGACTTACGTATTTTAAGCATGCTAACCTTTAGCCCGGTAAGCAAATTTAAAAAAAACGCAATATGTAGGCCACACGAGAACGGAGACGTCGAGTAACCAAAACAAATGCGTTAAACAAATTCGTACACGTTATTTATCAATTTAACTCTAGAATTAAAGGATATACAACGAGAAACAACGTTTGACAACCTTTAAACAGTTTTAATAACTATCTCAAAAATTGTCGCTCTGATGCAAACAACTGATGAGTTATCTACTTAAATTTGTTGAACAAAACGACTTACGTATTTGAAGCATGCTAACCTTTAGCCCGGTAAGCAAATTAAAAAAAAAAACGCAATATGTAGGCTACACGAGAACGGAGCCGTTGAGTAACCAAAACAAATGCGTTAAACAAATTCGTACATGTTATTTATCAATTTAATTCTAGAATTAAAGGATATACAACGAGAAACAACGTTTGACAACCTTTAAACAGTTTTAATAACTATCTCAAAAATTGTCGCTCTGATGCAAACAACTGATGAGTTATCTACTAAAATTTGTTAAACAAAACGACTTACGTATTTTAAGCATGCTAACCTTTAGCCCGGTAAGCAAATTAAAAAAAAAACGCAATATGTAGGCTACACGAGAACGGAGCCGTCGAGTAACCAAAACAAATGCGTTAAACAAATTCGTACACGTTATTTATCAATTTAACTCTAGAATTAAAGGATATACAACGAGAAACAACGTTTGACAACCTTTAAACAGTTTTAATAACTATCTCAAAAATTGTCGCTCTGATGCAAACAACTGATGAGTTATCTACTTAAATTTGTTGAACAAAACGACTTACGTATTTTAAGCATGCTAACCTTTAGCCCGGTAAGCAAATTAAAAAAAAAACGCAATATGTAGGCTATACGAGAACGGAGACGTCGAGTAACCAAAACAAATGCGTTAAACAAATTCGTACACGTTATTTATCAATTTAACTCTAGAATTAAAGGATATACGACGAGAAACAACGTTTGACAACCTTTAAACAGTTTTAATAACTATCTCAAAAATTGTCGCTCTGATGCAAACAACTGATGAGTTATCTACTCAAATTTGTTGAACAAAACGACTTACGTATTTTAAGAATGCTAACCTTTAGCCCGGTAAGCAAATTAAAAAAAAAACGCAATATGTAGGCTACACGAGAACGGAGCCGTCGAGTAACCAAAACAAATGCGTTAAACAAATTCGTACACGTTATTTATCAATTTAACTCTAGAATTAAAGGATATACAACGAGAAACAACGTTTGACAACCTTTAAACAGTTTTAATAACTATCTCAAAAATTGTCGCTCTGATGCAAACAACTGAGGAGTTATCTACTTAAATTTGTTGAACAAAACGACTTACGTATTTTAAGCATGCTAACTTTTAGCCCGGTAAGCAAATTAAAAAAAAAACGCAATATGTAGGCTACACGAGAACGGAGCCGTCGAGTAACCAAAACAAATGCGTTAAACAAATTCGTACACGTTATTTATCAATTTAACTCTAGAATTAAAGGATATACAACGAGAAACAACGTTTGACAACCTTTAAACAGTTTTAATAACTATCTCAAAAATTGTCGCTCTGATGCAAACAACTGATGAGTTAACTACTTAAATTTGTTGAACAAAACGACTTTCGTATTTTAAGCATGCTAACCTTTAGCCCGGTAAGCAAATTAAAAAAAAACGCAATATGTAGGCTACACGAGAACGGAGACGTCGAGTAACCAAAACAAATGCGTTAAACAAATTCGTACACGTTATTTATCAATTTAACTCTAGAATTAAAGGATATACAACGAGAAACAACGTTTGACAACCTTTAAACAGTTTTAATAACTATCTCAAAAATTGGTGCTCTGATGCAAACAACTGATGAGTTATCTACTTAAATTTGTTGAACAAAACGACTTACGTATTTTAAGCATGCTAACTTTTAGCCCGGTAAGCAAATTTAAAAAAAAAAACCAATATGTAGGCTACACGAGAACGGAGCCGTCGAGTAACCAAAACAAATGCGTTAAACAAATTCGTACACGTTATTTATCAATTTAACTCTAGAATTAAAGGATATACAACGAGAAACAACGTTTGACAACCTTTAAACAGTTTTAATAACTATCTCAAAAATTGTCGCTCTGATGCAAACAACTGATGAGTTATCTACTTAAATTTGTTGAACAAAACGACTTACGTATTTTAAGCATGCTAACCTTTAGCCCGGTAAGCAAAATAAAAAAAAAAACGCAATATGTAGGCTACACGAGAACGGAGACGTCGAGTAACCAAAACAAATGCGTTAAACAAATTCGTACACGTTATTTATCAATTTAACTCTAGAATTAAAGGATATACAACGGGAAACAACGTTTGACAACCTTTAAACAGTTTTAATAACTATCTCAAAAATTGTCGCTCTGATGCAAACAACTGATGAGTTATCTACTTAAATTTGTTGAACAAAACGACTTACGTATTTTAAGCATGCTAACCTTTAGCCCGGTAAACAAATTGAAAAAAAAAACGCAATATGTAGGCTACACGAGAACGGAGCCGTCGAGCAACCAAAACAAATGCGTTAAACAAATTCGTACACGTTATTTATCAATTTAACTCTAGAATTAAAGGATATACAAAGAGAAACAACGTTTGACAACCTTTAAACAGTTTTAATAACTATCTCAAAAATTGTCGCTCTGATGCAAACAACTGATGAGTTATCTACTTAAATTTGTTGAACAAAACGACTTACGTATTTTAAGCATGCTGACCTTTAGCCCGGTAAGCAAATTAAAAAAAAAAACGCAATATGTAGGCTACACGAGAACGGAGCCGTCGAGTAACCAAAACAAATGCGTTAAACAAATTCGTACACGTTATTTATCAATTTAACTCTAGAATTAAAGGATATACAAAGAGAAACAACGTTTGACAACCTTTAAACAGTTTTAATAACTATCTCAAAAATTGTCGCTCTGATGCAAACAACTGATGAGTTATCTACTTAAATTTGTTGAACAAAACGACTTACGTATTTTAAGCATGCTAACCTTTAGCCCGGTAAGCAAATTAAAAAAAAAAACGCAATATGTAGGCTACACGAGAACGGAGACGTCGAGTAACCAAAACAAATGCGTTAAACAAATTCGTACACGTTATTTATCAATTTAACTCTAGAATTAAAGGATATACAACGAGAAACAACGTTTGACAACCTTTAAACAGTTTTAATAACTATCTCAAAAATTGTCGCTCTGATGCAAACAACTGATGAGTTATCTACTTAAATTTGTTGAACAAAACGACTTACGTATTTTAAGCATGCTAACCTTTAGCCCGGTAAACAAATTGAAAAAAAAAACGCAATATGTAGGCTACACGAGAACGGAGCCGTCGAGCAACCAAAACAAATGCGTTAAACAAATTCGTACACGTTATTTATCAATTTAACTCTAGAATTAAAGGATATACAAAGAGAAACAACGTTTGACAACCTTTAAACAGTTTTAATAACTATCTCAAAAATTGTCGCTCTGATGCAAACAACTGATGAGTTATCTACTTAAATTTGTTGAACAAAACGACTTACGTATTTTAAGCATGCTGACCTTTAGCCCGGTAAGCAAATTAAAAAAAAAAACGCAATATGTAGGCTACACGAGAACGGAGCCGTCGAGTAACCAAAACAAATGCGTTAAACAAATTCGTACACGTTATTTATCAATTTAACTCTAGAATTAAAGGATATACAAAGAGAAACAACGTTTGACAACCTTTAAACAGTTTTAATAACTATCTCAAAAATTGTCGCTCTGATGCAAACAACTGATGAGTTATCTACTTAAATTTGTTGAACAAAACGACTTACGTATTTTAAGCATGCTAACCTTTAGCCCGGTAAGCAAATTAAAAAAAAAAACGCAATATGTAGGCTACACGAGAACGGAGACGTCGAGTAACCAAAACAAATGCGTTAAACAAATTCGTACACGTTATTTATCAATTTAATTCTAGAACTAAAGGATATACAACGAGAAACAACGTTTGACAACCTTTAAACAGTTTTAATAACTATCTCAAAAATTGTCGCTCTGATGCAAACAACTGAGGAGTTATCTACTTAAATTTGTTGAACAAAACGACTTACGTATTTTAAGCATGCTAACCTTTAGCCCGCTAAGCAATTTAAAAAAAAAAACGCAATATGTAGGCTACACGAGAACGGAGACGTCGAGTAACCAAAACAAATGCGTTAAACAAATTCGAACACGTTATTTATCAATTTAACTCTAGAATTAAAGGATATACAACGAGAAACAACGTTTGACAACCTTTAAACAGTTTTAATAACTATCTCAAAAATTGTCGCTCTGATGCAAACAACTGAAGAGTTATCTACTTAAATTTGTTGAGCAAAACGACTTACGTATTTTAAGCATGCTAACCTTTAGCCCGGTAAGCAAATTAAAAAAAAAAACGCAATATGTAGGCTACACGAGAACGGAGACGTCGAGTAACCAAAACAAATGCGTTAAACAAATTCGTACACGTTATTTATCAATTTAACTCTAGAATTAAAGGATATACAACGAGAAACAACGTTTGACAACCTTTAAACAGTTTTAATAACTATCTCAAAAATTGTCGCTCTGATGCAAACAACTGATAAGTTATCTACTTAAATTTGTTGAACAAAACGACTTACGTATTTTAAGCATGCTAACCTTTAGCCCGGTAAGCAACTTAGAAAAAAAAACGCAATATGTAGGCTACACGAGAACGGAGCCGTCGAGTAACCAAAACAAATGCGTTAAACAAATTCGTACACGTTATTTATCAATTTAACTCTAGAATTAAAGGATATACAACGAGAAACAACGTTTGACAACCTTTAAACAGTTTTAATAACTATCTCAAAAATTGTCGCTCTGATGCAATCAACTGATAAGTTATCTACTTAAATTTGTTGAACAAAACGACTTACGTATTTTAAGCATGCTAACCTTTAGCCCGGTAAGCAAATTAAAAAAAAAAAACGCAATATGTAGGCTACACGAGAACGGAGACGTCGAGTAACCAAAACAAATGCATTAAACAAATTCGTACACGTTATTTATCAATTTAACTCTAGAATTAAAGGATATACAACGAGAAACAACGTTTGACAACCTTTAAACAGTTTTAATAACTATCTCAAAAATTGTCGCTCTGATGCAAACAACTGATGAGTTATCTACTCAAATTTGTTGAACAAAACGACTTACGTATTTTAAGCATGCTAACCTTTAGCCCGGTAAACAAATTAAAAAAAAAAAACGCAATATGTAGGCTACACGAGAACGGAGACGTCGAGTAACCAAAACAAATGCGTTAAACAAATTCGTACACGTTATTTATCAATTTAACTCTAGAATTAAAGGATATACAACGAGAAACAACGTTTGACAACCTTTAAACAGTTTTAATAACTATCTCAAAAATTGTCGCTCTGATGCAAACAACTGATGAGTTATCTACTTAAGTTTGTTGAACAAAACGACTTACGTATTTTAAGCATGCTAACCTTTAGCCCGGTAAGCAAATTAAAAAAAAAACGCAATATGTAGGCTACACGAGAACGGAGACGTCGAGTAACCAAAACAAATGCGTTAAACAAATTCGTACATGTTATTTATCAATTTAATTCTAGAATTAAAGGATATACAACGAGAAACAACGTTTGACAACCTTTAAACAGTTTTAATAACTATCTCAAAAATTGTCGCTCTGATGCAAACAACTGATGAGTTATCTACTCAAATTTGTTGAACAAAACGACTTACGTATTTTAAGCATGCTAACCTTTAGCCCGGTAATCAAATTAAAAATAAAACGCAATATGTAGGCTACACGAGAACGGACACGTCGAGTAACCAAAACAAATGCGTTAAACAAATTCGTACACTTTATTTATCAATTTAACTCTAGAATTAAAGGATATACAACGAGAAACAACGTTTGACAACCTTTAAACAGTTTTAATAACTATCTCAAAAATTGTCGCTCTGATGCAAACAAATGATGAGTTATCTACTTAAATTTGTTGAACAAAACGACTTACGTATTTTAAGCATGCTAACCTTTAGCCCGGTAAGCAAATTAAAAAAAAAACGCAATATGTAGGCTACACGAGAACGGAGACGTCGAGTAACCAAAACAAATGCATTAAACAAATTCGTACACGTTATTTATCAATTTAACTCTAGAATTAAAGGATATACAACGAGAAACAACGTTTGACAACCTTTAAACAGTTTTAATAACTATCTCAAAAATTGTCGCTCTGATGCAAACAACTGATGAGTTATCTACTTAAATTTGTTGAACAAAACGACTTACGTATTTTAAGCATGCTAACCTTTAGCCCGGTAAGCAAATTAAAAAAAAACGCAATATGTAGGCTACACGAGAACGGAGCCGTCGAGTAACCAAAACAAATGCGTTAAACAAATTCGTACACGTTATTTATCAATTTAACTCTAGAATTAAAGGATATACAACGAGAAACAACGTTTGACAACCTTTAAACAGTTTTAATAACTATCTCAAAAACTGTCGCTCTGATGCAAACAACTGAGGAGTTATCTACTTAAATTTGTTGAACAAAACGACTTACGTATTTTAAGCATGCTAACCTTTAGCCCGGTAAGCAAATTAAAAAAAAAAAACGCAATATGTAGGCTACACGAGAACGGAGACGTCGAGTAACCAAAACAAATGCGTTAAACAAATTCGTACACGGTTATTTATCAATTTAACTCTAGAATTAAAGGATATACAACGAGAAACAACGTTTGACAACCTTTAAACAGTTTTAATAACTATCTCAAAAATTGTCGCTCTGATGCAAACAACTGATGAGTTATCTACTCAAATTTGTTGAACAAAACGACTTACGTATTTTAAGCATGCTAACCTTTAGCCCGGTAAGCAAATTAAAAAAAAAACGCAATATGTAGGCTACACGAGAACGGAGACGTCGAGTAACCAAAACAAATGCGTTAAACAAATTCGTACACGTTATTTATCAATTTAACTCTAGAATTAAAGGATATACAACGAGAAACAACGTTTGACAACCTTTAAACAGTTTTAATAACTATCTCAAAAATTGTCGCTCTGATGCAAACAACTGAGGAGTTATCTACTTAAATTTGTTGAACAAAACGACTTACGTATTTTAAGCATGCTAACTTTTAGCCCGGTAAGCAAATTTAAAAAAAAAACCAATATGTAGGCTACACGAGAACGGAGCCGTCGAGTAACCAAAACAAATGCGTTAAACAAATTCGTACACGTTATTTATCAATTTAACTCTAGAATTAAAGGATATACAACGAGAAACAACGTTTGACAACCTTTAAACAGTTTTAATAACTATCTCAAAAATTGTCGCTCTGATGCAATCAACTGATAAGTTATCTACTTAAATTTGTTGAACAAAACGACTTACGTATTTTAAGCATGCTAACCTTTAGCCCGGTAAGCAAATTAAAAAAAAAAAACGCAATATGTAGGCTACACGAGAACGGAGACGTCGAGTAACCAAAACAAATGCATTAAACAAATTCGTACACGTTATTTATCAATTTAACTCTAGAATTAAAGGATATACAACGAGAAACAACGTTTGACAACCTTTAAACAGTTTTAATAACTATCTCAAAAATTGTCGCTCTGATGCAAACAACTGATGAGTTATCTACTCAAATTTGTTGAACAAAACGACTTACGTATTTTAAGCATGCTAACCTTTAGCCCGGTAAGCAAATTAAAAAAAAAAAACGCAATATGTAGGCTACACGAGAACGGAGACGTCGAGTAACCAAAACAAATGCGTTAAACAAATTCGTACACGTTATTTATCAATTTAACTCTAGAATTAAAGGATATACAACGAGAAACAACGTTTGACAACCTTTAAACAGTTTTAATAACTATCTCAAAAATTGTCGCTCTGATGCAAACAACTGATGAGTTATCTACTTAAGTTTGTTGAACAAAACGACTTACGTATTTTAAGCATGCTAACCTTTAGCCCGGTAAGCAAATTAAAAAAAAAACGCAATATGTAGGCTACACGAGAACGGAGACGTCGAGTAACCAAAACAAATGCGTTAAACAAATTCGTACATGTTATTTATCAATTTAATTCTAGAATTAAAGGATATACAACGAGAAACAACGTTTGACAACCTTTAAACAGTTTTAATAACTATCTCAAAAATTGTCGCTCTGATGCAAACAACTGATGAGTTATCTACTCAAATTTGTTGAACAAAACGACTTACGTATTTTAAGCATGCTAACCTTTAGCCCGGTAATCAAATTAAAAATAAAACGCAATATGTAGGCTACACGAGAACGGACACGTCGAGTAACCAAAACAAATGCGTTAAACAAATTCGTACACTTTATTTATCAATTTAACTCTAGAATTAAAGGATATACAACGAGAAACAACGTTTGACAACCTTTAAACAGTTTTAATAACTATCTCAAAAATTGTCGCTCTGATGCAAACAAATGATGAGTTATCTACTTAAATTTGTTGAACAAAACGACTTACGTATTTTAAGCATGCTAACCTTTAGCCCGGTAAGCAAATTAAAAAAAAAACGCAATATGTAGGCTACACGAGAACGGAGACGTCGAGTAACCAAAACAAATGCATTAAACAAATTCGTACACGTTATTTATCAATTTAACTCTAGAATTAAAGGATATACAACGAGAAACAACGTTTGACAACCTTTAAACAGTTTTAATAACTATCTCAAAAATTGTCGCTCTGATGCAAACAACTGATGAGTTATCTACTTAAATTTGTTGAACAAAACGACTTACGTATTTTAAGCATGCTAACCTTTAGCCCGGTAAGCAAATTAAAAAAAAACGCAATATGTAGGCTACACGAAAACGGAGCCGTCGAGTAACCAAAACAAATGCGTTAAACAAATTCGTACACGTTATTTATCAATTTAACTCTAGAATTAAAGGATATACAACGAGAAACAACGTTTGACAACCTTTAAACAGTTTTAATAACTATCTCAAAAACTGTCGCTCTGATGCAAACAACTGAGGAGTTATCTACTTAAATTTGTTGAACAAAACGACTTACGTATTTTAAGCATGCTAACCTTTAGCCCGGTAAGCAAATTAAAAAAAAAAACGCAATATGTAGGCTACACGAGAACGGAGACGTCGAGTAACCAAAACAAATGCGTTAAACAAATTCGTACACGGTTATTTATCAATTTAACTCTAGAATTAAAGGATATACAACGAGAAACAACGTTTGACAACCTTTAAACAGTTTTAATAACTATCTCAAAAATTGTCGCTCTGATGCAAACAACTGATGAGTTATCTACTCAAATTTGTTGAACAAAACGACTTACGTATTTTAAGCATGCTAACCTTTAGCCCGGTAAGCAAATTAAAAAAAAAACGCAATATGTAGGCTACACGAGAACGGAGACGTCGAGTAACCAAAACAAATGCGTTAAACAAATTCGTACACGTTATTTATCAATTTAACTCTAGAATTAAAGGATATACAACGAGAAACAACGTTTGACAACCTTTAAACAGTTTTAATAACTATCTCAAAAATTGTCGCTCTGATGCAAACAACTGAGGAGTTATCTACTTAAATTTGTTGAACAAAACGACTTACGTATTTTAAGCATGCTAACTTTTAGCCCGGTAAGCAAATTTAAAAAAAAAAACCAATATGTAGGCTACACGAGAACGGAGCCGTCGAGTAACCAAAACAAATGCGTTAAACAAATTCGTACACGTTATTTATCAATTTAACTCTAGAATTAAAGGATATACAACGAGAAACAACGTTTGACAACCTTTAAACAGTTTTAATAACTATCTCAAAAATTGTCGCTCTGATGCAAACAACTGATGAGTTATCTACTTAAATTTGTTGAACAAAACGACTTACGTATTTTAAGCATGCTAACCTTTAGCCCGGTAAGCAAAATAAAAAAAAAAACGCAATATGTAGGCTACACGAGAACGGAGACGTCGAGTAACCAAAACAAATGCGTTAAACAAATTCGTACACGTTATTTATCAATTTAACTCTAGAATTAAAGGATATACAACGAGAAACAACGTTTGACAACCTTTAAACAGTTTTAATAACTATCTCAAAAATTGTCGCTCTGATGCAAACAACTGATGAGTTATCTACTTAAATTTGTTGAACAAAACGACTTACGTATTTTAAGCATGCTAACCTTTAGCCCGGTAAACAAATTGAAAAAAAAACGCAATATGTAGGCTACACGAGAACGGAGCCGTCGAGTAACCAAAACAAATGCGTTAAACAAATTCGTACACGTTATTTATCAATTTAACTCTAGAATTGAAGGATATACAAAGAGAAACAACGTTTGACAACCTTTAAACAGTTTTAATAACTATCTCAAAAATTGTCGCTCTGATGCAAACAACTGATGAGTTATCTACTTAAATTTGTTGAACAAAACGACTTACGTATTTTAAGCATGCTGACCTTTAGCCCGGTAAGCAAATTAAAAAAAAAAAAACGCAATATGTAGGCTACACGAGAACGGAGCCGTCGAGTAACCAAAACAAATGCGTTAAACAAATTCGTACACGTTAATTATCAATTTAACTCTAGAATTAAAGGATATACAAAGAGAAACAACGTTTGACAACCTTTAAACAGTTTTAATAACTATCTCAAAAATTGTCGCTCTGATGCAAACAACTGATGAGTTATCTACTTAAATTTGTTGAACAAAACGACTTACGTATTTTAAGCATGCTAACCTTTAGCCCGGTAAGCAAATTAAAAAAAAAAACGCAATATGTAGGCTACACGAGAACGGAGACGTCGAGTAACCAAAACAAATGCGTTAAACAAATTCGTACACGTTATTTATCAATTTAATTCTAGAACTAAAGGATATACAACGAGAAACAACGTTTGACAACCTTTAAACAGTTTTAATAACTATCTCAAAAATTGTCGCTCTGATGCAAACAACTGAGGAGTTATCTACTTAAATTTGTTGAACAAAACGACTTACGTATTTTAAGCATGCTAACCTTTAGCCCGCTAAGCAATTTAAAAAAAAAAACGCAATATGTAGGCTACACGAGAACGGAGACGTCGAGTAACCAAAACAAATGCGTTAAACAAATTCGAACACGTTATTTATCAATTTAACTCTAGAATTAAAGGATATACAACGAGAAACAACGTTTGACAACCTTTAAACAGTTTTAATAACTATCTCAAAAATTGTCGCTCTGATGCAAACAACTGAAGAGTTATCTACTTAAATTTGTTGAACAAAACGACTTACGTATTTTAAGCATGCTAACCTTTAGCCCGGTAAGCAAATTAAAAAAAAAAACGCAATATGTAGGCTACACGAGAACGGAGACGTCGAGTAACCAAAACAAATGCGTTAAACAAATTCGTACACGTTATTTATCAATTTAACTCTAGAATTAAAGGATATACAACGAGAAACAACGTTTGACAACCTTTAAACAGTTTTAATAACTATCTCAAAAATTGTCGCTCTGATGCAAACAACTGATGAGTTATCTACTTAAATTTGTTGAACAAAACGACTTACGTATTTTAAGCATGCTAACCTTTAGCCCGGTAAGCAACTTAGAAAAAAAAACGCAATATGTAGGCTACACGAGAACGGAGCCGTCGAGTAACCAAAACAAATGCGTTAAACAAATTCGTACACGTTATTTATCAATTTAACTCTAGAATTAAAGGATATACAACGAGAAACAACGTTTGACAACCTTTAAACAGTTTTAATAACTATCTCAAAAATTGTCGCTCTGATGCAATCAACTGATAAGTTATCTACTTAAATTTGTTGAACAAAACGACTTACGTATTTTAAGCATGCTAACCTTTAGCCCGGTAAGCAAATTAAAAAAAAAAACGCAATATGTAGGCTACACGAGAACGGAGACGTCGAGTAACCAAAACAAATGCATTAAACAAATTCGTACACGTTATTTATCAATTTAACTCTAGAATTAAAGGATATACAACGAGAAACAACGTTTGACAACCTTTAAACAGTTTTAATAACTATCTCAAAAATTGTCGCTCTGATGCAAACAACTGATGAGTTATCTACTCAAATTTGTTGAACAAAACGACTTACGTATTTTAAGCATGCTAACCTTTAGCCCGGTAAGCAAATTAAAAAAAAAAACGCAATATGTAGGCTACACGAGAACGGAGACGTCGAGTAACCAAAACAAATGCGTTAAACAAATTCGTACACGTTATTTATCAATTTAACTCTAGAATTAAAGGATATACAACGAGAAACAACGTTTGACAACCTTTAAACAGTTTTAATAACTATCTCAAAAATTGTCGCTCTGATGCAAACAACTGATGAGTTATCTACTTAAGTTTGTTGAACAAAACGACTTACGTATTTTAAGCATGCTAACCTTTAGCCCGGTAAGCAAATTAAAAAAAAAACGCAATATGTAGGCTACACGAGAACGGAGACGTCGAGTAACCAAAACAAATGCGTTAAACAAATTCGTACACGTTATTTATCAATTTAACTCTAGAATTAAAGGATATACAACGAGAAACAACGTTTGACAACCTTTAAACAGTTTTAATAACTATCTCAAAAATTGTCGCTCTGATGCAAACAACTGATGAGTTATCTACTCAAATTTGTTGAACAAAACGACTTACGTATTTTAAGCATGCTAACCTTTAGCCCGGTAAGCAAATTAAAAATAAAACGCAATATGTAGGCTACACGAGAACGGACACGTCGAGTAACCAAAACAAATGCGTTAAACAAATTCGTACACGTTATTTATCAATTTAACTCTAGAATTAAAGGATATACAACGAGAAACAACGTTTGACAACCTTTAAACAGTTTTAATAACTATCTCAAAAATTGTCGCTCTGATGCAAACAAATGATGAGTTATCTACTTAAATTTGTTGAACAAAACGACTTACGTATTTTAAGCATGCTAACCTTTAGCCCGGTAAGCAAATTAAAAAAAAAACGCAATATGTAGGCTACACGAGAACGGAGACGTCGAGTAACCAAAACAAATGCATTAAACAAATTCGTACACGTTATTTATCAATTTAACTCTAGAATTAAAGGATATACAACGAGAAACAACGTTTGACAACCTTTAAACAGTTTTAATAACTATCTCAAAAATTGTCGCTCTGATGCAAACAACTGATGAGTTATCTACTTAAATTTGTTGAACAAAACGACTTACGTATTTTAAGCATGCTAACCTTTAGCCCGGTAAGCAAATTAAAAAAAAAACGCAATATGTAGGCTACACGAGAACGGAGCCGTCGAGTAACCAAAACAAATGCGTTAAACAAATTCGTACACGTTATTTATCAATTTAACTCTAGAATTAAAGGATATACAACGAGAAACAACGTTTGACAACCTTTAAACAGTTTTAATAACTATCTCAAAAACTGTCGCTCTGATGCAAACAACTGAGGAGTTATCTACTTAAATTTGTTGAACAAAACGACTTACGTATTTTAAGCATGCTAACCTTTAGCCCGGTAAGCAAATTAAAAAAAAAAACGCAATATGTAGGCTACACGAGAACGGAGACGTCGAGTAACCAAAACAAATGCGTTAAACAAATTCGTACACGGTTATTTATCAATTTAACTCTAGAATTAAAGGATATACAACGAGAAACAACGTTTGACAACCTTTAAACAGTTTTAATAACTATCTCAAAAATTGTCGCTCTGATGCAAACAACTGATGAGTTATCTACTCAAATTTGTTAAACAAAACGACTTACGTATTTTAAGCATGCTAACCTTTAGCCCGGTAAGCAAATTAAAAAAAAAACGCAATATGTAGGCTACACGAGAACGGAGACGTCGAGTAACCAAAACAAATGCGTTAAACAAATTCGTACACGTTATTTATCAATTTAACTCTAGAATTAAAGGATATACAACGAGAAACAACGTTTGACAACCTTTAAACAGTTTTAATAACTATCTCAAAAATTGTCGCTCTGATGCAAACAACTGAGGAGTTATCTACTTAAATTTGTTGAACAAAACGACTTACGTATTTTAAGCATGCTAACCTTTAGCCCGGTAAGCAAATTAAAAAAAAACGCAATATGTAGGCTACACGAGAACGGAGCCATCGAGTAACCAAAACAAATGCGTTAAACAAATTCGTACACGTTATTTATCAATTGAACTCTAGAATTAAAGGATATACAACGAGAAACAACGTTTGACAACCTTTAAACAGTTTTAATAACTATCTCAAAAATTGTCGCTCTGATGCACACAACTGAGGAGTTATCTACTTAAATTTGTTGAACAAAACGACTTACGTATTTTAAGCATGCTAACCTTTAGCCCGGTAAGCAGATTAAAAAAAAAAACGCAATATGTAGGCTACACGAGAACGGAGACGTCGAGTAACCAAAACAAATGCGTTAAACAAATTCGTACACGTTAATTATCAATTTAACTCTAGATTTAAAGGATATACAACGAGAAACAACGTTTGACAACCTTTAAACAGTTTTAATAACTATCTCAAAAATTGTCGCTCTGATGCAAACAACTGAGGAGTTATCTACTTAAATTTGTTGAACAAAACGACTTACGTATTTTAAGCATGCTAACCTTTAGCCCGGTAAGCAAATTAAAAAAAAAACTCAATATGTAGGCTACACGAGAACGGAGACATCGAGTAACCAAAACAAATGCGTTAAACAAATTTGTACACGTTATTTATCAATTTAACTCTAGAATTAAAGGATATACAACGAGAAACAACGTTTGACAACCTTTAAACAGTTTTAATAACTATCTCAAAAATTGTCGCTCTGATGCAAACAACTAATGAGTTATCTACTCAAATTTGTTGAACAAAACGACTTGCGTATTTTAAGCATGCTAACCTTTAGCCCGGTAAGCAAATTAAAAAAAAAAAACGCAATATGTAGGCTACACGAGAACGGAGACGTCGAGTAACCAAAACAAATGCGTTAAACAAATTCGTACACGTTATTTATCAATTTAACTCTAGAATTAAAGGATATACAACGAGAAACAACGTTTGACAACCTTTAAACAGTTTTAATAACTATCTCAAAAATTGTCGCTCTGATGCAAACAACTGAGGAGTTATCTACTTAAATTTTTTGAACAAAAGGACTCACGTATTTTAAGCATGCTAACCTTTAGCCCGGTAAGCAAATTAAAAAAAAAAACGCTATATGTAGGCTACACGAGAACGGAGACGTCGAGTAACCAAAACAAATGCGTTAAACAAATTCGTACACGTTATTTATCAATTTAACTCTAGAATTAAAGGATATACAACGAGAAACAACGTTTGACAACATTTAAACAGTTTTAATAACTATCTCAAAAATTGTCGCTCTGATGCAAACAACTGAGGAGTTATCTACTTAAATTTGTTGAACAAAACGACTTACGTATTTTAAGCATGCTAACCTTTAGCCCGGTAAGCAAATTAAAAAAAAAAACGCAATATGTAGGCTACACGAGAACGGAGACGTCAAGTAACCAAAACAAATGCGTTAAACAAATTCGTACACGTTATTTATCAATTTAACTCTAGAATTAAAGGATATACAACGAGAAACAACGTTGGACAACCTTTAAACAGTTTTAATAACTATCTCAAAAATTGTCGCTCTGATGCAAACAACTGAGGAGTTATCTACTTAAATTTGTTGAACATAACGACTTACGTATTTTAAGCATGCTAACCTTTAGCCCGGTAAGCAAATTAAAAAAAAAAACGCAATATGTAGGCTACACGAGAACGGAGACGTCGAGTAACCAAAACAAATGCGTTAAACAAATTCGTACACGTTATTTATCAATTTAACTCTAGAATTAAAGGATATACAACGAGAAACAACCTTTGACAACCTTTAAACAGTTTTAATAACTATCTCAAAAATTGTCGCTCTGATGCAAACAACTGATGAGTTATCTACTTAAATTTGTTGAACAAAACGACTTACGTATTTTAAGCATGCTAACCTTTAGCCCGGTAAGCAACTTAGAAAAAAAACGCAATATGTAGGCTACACGAGAACGGAGCCGTCGAGTAACCAAAACAAATGCGTTAAACAAATTCGTACACGTTATTTATCAATTTAACTCTAGAATTAAAGGATATACAACGAGAAACAACGTTTGACAACCTTTAAACAGTTTTAATAACTATCTCAAAAATTGTCGCTCTGATGCAAACAAATGATGAGTTATCTACTTAAATTTGTTGAACAAAACGACTTACGTATTTTAAGCATGCTAACCTTTAGCCCGGTAAGCAAATTAAAAAAAAAACGCAATATGTAGGCTACACGAGAATGGAGACGTCGAGTAACCAAAACAAATGCGTTAAACAAATTCGTACACGTTATTTATCAATTTAACTCTAGAATTAAAGGATATACAACGAGAAACAACGTTTGACAACCTTTAAACAGTTTTAATAACTATCTCAAAAATTGTCGCTCTGATGCAAACAACTGAGGAGTTATCTACTTAAATTTGTTGAACAAAACGACATACGTATTTTAAGCATGCTAACCTTTAGCCCGGTAAGCAAATAAAAAAAAAAACGCAATATGTAGGCTACACGAGAACGGAGCCGTAGAGTAACCAAAACAAATGCGTTAAACAAATTCGTACACGTTATTTATCAATTTAACTCTAGAATTAAAGGATATACAACGAGAAACAACGTTTGACAACCTTTAAACAGTTTTAATAACTATCTCAAAAATTGTCGCTCTGATGCAATCAACTGATGAGTTATCTGCTTAAATTTGTTGAACAAAACGACTTACGTATTTTAAGCATGCTAACCTTTAGCCCGGTAAGCAAATTAAAAAAAAAAACGCAATATGTAGGCTACACGAGAACGGAGACGTCGAGTAACCAAAACAAATGCGTTAAACAAATTCGTACACGTTATTTATCAATTTAACTCTAGAATTAAAGGATATACAACGAGAAACAACGTTTGACAACCTTTAAACAGTTTTAATAACTATCTCAAAAATTGTCGCTCTGATGCAAACAACTGATGAGTTATCTACTCAAATTTGTTGAACAAAACGACTTACGTATTTTAAGCATGCTAACCTTTAGCCCGGTAAGCAAATTAAAAAAAAAACGCAATATGTAGGCTACACGAGAACGGAGACGTCGAGTAACCAAAACAAATGCGTTAAACAAATTCGTACACGTTATTTATCAATTTAACTCTAGAATTAAAGGATATACAACGAGAAACAACGTTTGACAACCTTTAAACAGTTTTAATAACTATCTCAAAAATTGTCGCTCTGATGCAAACAACTGAGGAGTTATCTACTTAAATTTGTTGAACAAAACGACTTACGTATTTTAAGCATGCTAACCTTTAGCCCGGTAAGCAAATTAAAAAAAAAAAACGCTATATGTAGGCTACACGAGAACGGAGACGTCGAGTAACCAAAACAAATGCGTTAAACAAATTCGTACACGTTATTTATCAATTTAACTCTAGAATTAAAGGATATACAACGAGAAACAACGTTTGACAACCTTTAAACAGTTTTAATAACTATCTCAAAAATTGTCGCTCTGATGCAAACAACTGATGAGTTATCTACTTAAATTTGTTGAACAAAACGACTTACGTATTTTAAGCATGCTAACCTTTAGCCCGGTAAGCAAATTAAAAAAAAAACGCAATATGTAGGCTACACGAGAACGGAGCCGTTGAGTAACCAAAACAAATGCGTTAAACAAATTCGTACACGTTATTTATCAATTTAACTCTAGAATTAAAGGATATACAACGAGAAACAACGTTTGACAACCTTTAAACAGTTTTAATAACTATCTCAAAAATTGTCGCTCTGATGCAAACAACTGAGGAGTTATCTACTTAAATTTGTTGAACAAAACGACTTACGTATTTTAAGCATGCTAACCTTTAGCCCGGTAAGCAAATTAAAAAAAAAAACGCAATATGTAGGCTACACGAGAACGGAGACGTCGAGTAACCAAAACAAATGCGTTAAACAAATTCGTACACGTTATTTATCAATTTAACTCTAGAATTAAAGGATATACAACGAGAAACAACGTTTGACAACCTTTAAACAGTTTTAATAACTATCTCAAAAATTGTCGCTCTGATGCAAACAACTGAGGAGTTATCTACTTAAATTTGTTGAACAAAACGACTTACGTATTTTAAGCATGCTAACCTTTAGCCCGGTAAGCAAATTAAAAAAAAAACGCATTATGTAGGCTACACGAGAACGGAGACGTCGAGTAACCAAAACAAATGCGTTAAACAAATTCGTACACGTTATTTATCAATTTAACTCTAGAATTAAAGGATATACAACAAGAAACAACGTTTGACAACCTTTAAACAGTTTTAATAACTATCTCAAAAATTGTCGCTCTGATGCAAACAACTGAGGAGTTATCTACTTAAATTTGTTGAACAAAACGACTTACGTATTTTAAGCATGCTAACCTTTAGCCCGGTAAGCAAATTAAAAAAAAAAACGCAATATGTAGGCTACACGAGAACGGAGACGTCAAGTAACCAAAACAAATGCGTTAAACAAATTCGTACACGTTATTTATCAATTTAACTCTAGAATTAAAGGATATACAACGAGAAACAACGTTGGACAACCTTTAAACAGTTTTAATAACTATCTCAAAAATTGTCGCTCTGATGCAAACAACTGAGGAGTTATCTACTTAAATTTGTTGAACAAAACGACTTACGTATTTTAAGCATGCTAACCTTTAGCCCGGTAAGCAAATTAAAAAAAAAACGCAATATGTAGGCTACACGAGAACGGAGACGTCGAGTAACCAAAACAAATGCGTTAAACAAATTCGTACACGTTATTTATCAATTTAACTCTAGAATTAAAGGATATACAACGAGAAACAACCTTTGACAACCTTTAAACAGTTTTAATAACTATCTCAAAAATTGTCGCTCTGATGCAAACAACTGAGGAGTTATCTACTTAAATTTGTTGAACAAAACGACATACGTATTTTAAGCATGCTAACCTTTAGCCCGGTAAGCAAATAAAAAAAAAACGCAATATGTAGGCTACACGAGAACGGAGCCGTAGAGTAACCAAAACAAATGCGTTAAACAAATTCGTACACGTTATTTATCAATTTAACTCTAGAATTAAAGGATATACAACGAGAAACAACGTTTGACAACCTTTAAACAGTTTTAATAACTATCTCAAAAATTGTCGCTCTGATGCAAACAACTGATGAGTTATCTACTTAAATTTGTTGAACAAAACGACTTACGTATTTTAAGCATGCTAACCTTTAGCCCGGTAAGCAACTTAGAAAAAAAACGCAATACACGTTATTTATCAATTTAACTCTAGAATTAAAGGATATACAACGAGAAACAACGTTTGACAACCTTTAAACAGTTTTAATAACTATCTCAAAAATTGTCGCTCTGATGCAAACAACTGAGGAGTTATCTACTTAAATTTGTTGAACAAAACGACTTAGAAAAAAAACGCAATATGTAGGCTACACGAGAACGGAGCCGTCGAGTAACCAAAACAAATGCGTTAAACAAATTCGTACACGTTATTTATCAATTTAACTCTAGAATTAAAGGATATACAACGAGAAACAACGTTTGACAACCTTTAAACAGTTTTAATAACTATCTCAAAAATTGTCGCTCTGATGCAAACAAATGATGAGTTATCTACTTAAATTTGTTGAACAAAACGACTTACGTATTTTAAGCATGCTAACCTTTAGCCCGGTAAGCAAATTAAAAAAAAAACGCAATATGTAGGCTACACGAGAACGGAGACGTCGAGTAACCAAAACAAATGCGTTAAACAAATTCGTACACGTTATTTATCAATTTAACTCTAGAATTAAAGGATATACAACGAGAAACAACGTTTGACAACCTTTAAACAGTTTTAATAACTATCTCAAAAATTGTCGCTCTGATGCAAACAACTGAGGAGTTATCTACTTAAATTTGTTGAACAAAACGACATACGTATTTTAAGCATGCTAACCTTTAGCCCGGTAAGCAAATAAAAAAAAAACGCAATATGTAGGCTACACGAGAACGGAGCCGTAGAGTAACCAAAACAAATGCGTTAAACAAATTCGTACACGTTATTTATCAATTTAACTCTAGAATTAAAGGATATACAACGAGAAACAACGTTTGACAACCTTTAAACAGTTTTAATAACTATCTCAAAAATTGTCGCTCTGATGCAATCAACTGATGAGTTATCTGCTTAAATTTGTTGAACAAAACGACTTACGTATTTTAAGCATGCTAACCTTTAGCCCGGTAAGCAAATTAAAAAAAAAAACGCAATATGTAGGCTACACGAGAACGGAGACGTCGAGTAACCAAAACAAATGCGTTAAACAAATTCGTACACGTTATTTATCAATTTAACTCTAGAATTAAAGGATATACAACGAGAAACAACGTTTGACAACCTTTAAACAGTTTTAATAACTATCTCAAAAATTGTCGCTCTGATGCAAACAACTGATGAGTTATCTACTCAAATTTGTTGAACAAAACGACTTACGTATTTTAAGCATGCTAACCTTTAGCCCGGTAAGCAAATTAAAAAAAAAACGCAATATGTAGGCTACACGAGAACGGAGACGTCGAGTAACCAAAACAAATGCGTTAAACAAATTCGTACACGTTATTTATCAATTTAACTCTAGAATTAAAGGATATACAACGAGAAACAACGTTTGACAACCTTTAAATAGTTTTAATAACTATCTCAAAAATTGTCGCTCTGATGCAAACAACTGAGGAGTTATCTACTTAAATTTGTTGAACAAAGCGACTTACGTATTTTAAGCATGCTAACCTTTAGCCCGGTAAGCAAATTAAAAAAAAAAAACGCTATATGTAGGCTGCACGAGAACGGAGACGTCGAGTAACCAAAACAAATGCGTTAAACAAATTCGTACACGTTATTTATCAATTTAACTCTAGAATTAAAGGATATACAACGAGAAACAACGTTTGACAACCTTTAAACAGTTTTAATAACTATCTCAAAAATTGTCGCTCTGATGCAAACAACTGATGAGTTATCTACTTAAATTTGTTGAACAAAACGACTTACGTATTTTAAGCATGCTAACCTTTAGCCCGGTAAGCAAATTAAAAAAAAAACGCAATATGTAGGCTACACGAGAACGGAGCCGTTGAGTAACCAAAACAAATGCGTTAAACAAATTCGTACACGTTATTTATCAATTTAACTCTAGAATTAAAGGATATACAACGAGAAACAACGTTTGACAACCTTTAAACAGTTTTAATAACTATCTCAAAAATTGTCGCTCTGATGCAAACAACTGAGGAGTTATCTACTTAAATTTGTTGAACAAAACGACTTACGTATTTTAAGCATGCTAACCTTTAGCCCGGTAAGCAAATTAAAAAAAAAAACGCAATATGTAGGCTACACGAGAACGGAGACGTCGAGTAACCAAAACAAATGCGTTAAACAAATTCGTACACGTTATTTATCAATTTAACTCTAGAATTAAAGGATATACAACGAGAAACAACGTTTGACAACCTTTAAACAGTTTTAATAACTATCTCAAAAATTGTCGCTCTGATGCAAACAACTGAGGAGTTATCTACTTAAATTTGTTGAACAAAACGACTTACGTATTTTAAGCATGCTAACCTTTAGCCCGGTAAGCAAATTAAAAAAAAACGCATTATGTAGGCTACACGAGAACGGAGACGTCGAGTAACCAAAACAAATGCGTTAAACAAATTCGTACACGTTATTTATCAATTTAACTCTAGAATTAAAGGATATACAACGAGAAACAACCTTTGACAACCTTTAAACAGTTTTAATAACTATCTCAAAAATTGTCGCTCTGATGCAAACAACTGATGAGTTATCTACTTAAATTTGTTGAACAAAACGACTTACGTATTTTAAGCATGCTAACCTTTAGCCCGGTAAGCAACTTAGAAAAAAAACGCAATATGTAGGCTACACGAGAACGGAGCCGTCGAGTAACCAAAACAAATGCGTTAAACAAATTCGTACACGTTATTTATCAATTTAACTCTAGAATTAAAGGATATACAACGAGAAGCAACGTTTGACAACCTTTAAACAGTTTTAATAACTATCTCAAAAATTGCCGCTCTGATGCAAACAACTGATGAGTTATCTACTTAAATTTGTTGAACAAAACAACTTACGTATTTTAAGCATGCTAACCTTTAGCCCGGTAAGCAAATTAAAAAAAAACGCAATATGTAGGCTACACGAGAACGGAGCCGTCGAGTAACCAAAACAAATGCGTTAAACAAATTCGTACACGTTATTTATCAATTTAACTCTAGAATTAAAGGATATACAACGAGAAACAACATTTGACAACCTTTAAACAGTTTTAATAACTATCTCACAAATTGTCGCTCTGATGCAAACAACTGAGGAGTTATCTACTTAAATTTGTTGAACAAAACGACTTACGTATTTTAAGCATGCTAACCTTTAGCCCGGTAAGCAAATTTAAAAAAAAAACGCAATATGTAGGCTACACGAGAACGGAGTCGTCGAGTAACCAAAACAAATGCGTTAAACAAATTCGTACACGTTATTTATCAATTTAACTCTAGAATTAAAGGATATACAACGAGAAACAACGTTTGACAACCTTTAAACAGTTTTAATAACTATCTCAAAAATTGTCGCTCTGATGCAAACAACTGAGGAGTTATCTACTTAAATTTGTTGAACAAAACAACTTACGTATTTTAAGCATGCTAACATTTAGCCCGGTAAGCAAATTAAAAAAAAAACGCAATATGTAGGCTACACGAGAACGGAGCCGTCGAGTAACCAAAACAAATGCGTTAAACAAATTCGTACACGTTATTTATCAATTTAACTCTAGAATTAAAGGATATACAACGAGAAACAACGTTTGACAACCTTTAAACAGTTTTAATAACTATCTCAAAAATTGTCGCTCTTATGCAAACAACTGAGGAGTTATCTACTTAAATTTGTTGAACAAAACAACTTACGTATTTTAAGCATGCTAACCTTTAGCCCGGTAAGCAAATTAAAAAAAAACGCAATATGTAGGCTACACGAGAACGGAGACGTCGAGTAACCAAAACAAATGCGTTAAACAAATTCGTACACGTTATTTATCAATTTAACTCTAGAATTAAAGGATATACAACGAGAAACAACGTTTGACAACCTTTAAACAGTTTTAATAACTATCTCAAAAATTGTCGCTCTGATGCAAACAACTGATGAGTACTCTACTTAAATTTGTTGAACAAAACGACTTACGTATTTTAAGCATGCTAACCTTTAGCCCGGTAAGCAAATTAAAAAAAAAACGCAATATGTAGGCTACACGAGAACGGAGACGTCGAGTAACCAAAACAAATGCGTTAAACAAATTCGTACACGTTATTTATCAATTTAACTCTAGAATTAAAGGACATACAACGAGAAACAACGTTTGACAACCTTTAAACAGTTTTATTAACTATCTCAAAAATTGTCGCTCTGATGCAACAACTGATGAGTTATCTACTTAAATTTGTTGAACAAAACGACTTACGTATTTTAAGCATGCTAACCTTTAGCCCGGTAAGCAAATTAAAAAAAAAACGCAATATGTAGGCTACACGAGAACGGAGACGTCGAGTAACCAAAAAAAATGCGTTAAACAAATTCGTACACGTTATTTATCAATTTAACTCTAGAATTAAAGGATATACAACGAGAAACAACGTTTGACAACCTTTAAACAGTTTTAATAACTATCTCAAAAATTGTCGCTCTGATGCAAACAACTGATGAGTTATCTACTCAAATTTGTTGAACAAAACGACTTGCGTATTTTAAGCATGCTAACCTTTAGCCCGGTAAGCAAATTAAAAAAAAAAACGCAATATGTAGGCTACACGAGAACGGAGACGTCGAGTAACCAAAACAAATGCGTTAAACAAATTCGTACACGTTATTTATTAATTTAACTCTAGAATTAAAGGATATACAACGAGAAGCAACGTTTGACAACCTTTAAACAGTTTTAATAACTATCTCAAAAATTGTCGCTCTGATGCAAACAACTGATGAGTTATCTACTCAAATTTGTTGAACAAAACGACTTACGTATTTTAAGCATGCTAACCTTTAGCCCGGTAAGCAAATTAAAAAAAAACGCAATATGTAGGCTACACGAGAACGGAGCCGTCGAGTAACCAAAACAAATGCGTTAAACAAATTCGTACACGTTATTTATCAATTTAACTCTAGAATTAAAGGATATACAACGAGAAACAACATTTGACAACCTTTAAACAGTTTTAATAACTATCTCACAAATTGTCGCTCTGATGCAAACAACTGAGGAGTTATCTACTTAAATTTGTTGAACAAAACGACTTACGTATTTTAAGCATGCTAACCTTTAGCCCGGTAAGCAAATTTAAAAAAAAAAACGCAATATGTAGGCTACACGAGAACGGAGTCGTCGAGTAACCAAAACAAATGCGTTAAACAAATTCGTACACGTTATTTATCAATTTAACTCTAGAATTAAAGGATATACAACGAGAAACAACGTTTGACAACCTTTAAACAGTTTTAATAACTATCTCAAAAATTGTCGCTCTGATGCAAACAACTGAGGAGTTATCTACTTAAATTTGTTGAACAAAACAACTTACGTATTTTAAGCATGCTAACATTTAGCCCGGTAAGCAAATTAAAAAAAAAACGCAATATGTAGGCTACACGAGAACGGAGCCGTCGAGTAACCAAAACAAATGCGTTAAACAAATTCGTACACGTTATTTATCAATTTAACTCTAGAATTAAAGGATATACAACGAGAAACAACGTTTGACAACCTTTAAACAGTTTTAATAACTATCTCAAAAATTGTCGCTCTTATGCAAACAACTGAGGAGTTATCTACTTAAATTTGTTGAACAAAACAACTTACGTATTTTAAGCATGCTAACCTTTAGCCCGGTAAGCAAATTAAAAAAAAACGCAATATGTAGGCTACACGAGAACGGAGACGTCGAGTAACCAAAACAAATGCGTTAAACAAATTCGTACACGTTATTTATCAATTTAACTCTAGAATTAAAGGATATACAACGAGAAACAACGTTTGACAACCTTTAAACAGTTTTAATAACTATCTCAAAAATTGTCGCTCTGATGCAAACAACTGATGAGTACTCTACTTAAATTTGTTGAACAAAACGACTTACGTATTTTAAGCATGCTAACCTTTAGCCCGGTAAGCAAATTAAAAAAAAAACGCAATATGTAGGCTACACGAGAACGGAGACGTCGAGTAACCAAAACAAATGCGTTAAACAAATTCGTACACGTTATTTATCAATTTAACTCTAGAATTAAAGGACATACAACGAGAAACAACGTTTGACAACCTTTAAACAGTTTTAATAACTATCTCAAAAATTGTCGCTCTGATGCAACAACTGATGAGTTATCTACTTAAATTTGTTGAACAAAACGACTTACGTATTTTAAGCATGCTAACCTTTAGCCCGGTAAGCAAATTAAAAAAAAACGCAATATGTAGGCTACACGAGAACGGAGACGTCGAGTAACCAAAATAAATGCGTTAAACAAATTCGTACACGTTATTTATCAATTTAACTCTAGAATTAAAGGATATACAACGAGAAACAACGTTTGACAACCTTTAAACAGTTTTAATAACTATCTCAAAAATTGTCGCTCTGATGCAAACAACTGATGAGTTATCTACTCAAATTTGTTGAACAAAACGACTTGCGTATTTTAAGCATGCTAACCTTTAGCCCGGTAAGCAAATTAAAAAAAAAAACGCAATATGTAGGCTACACGAGAACGGAGACGTCGAGTAACCAAAACAAATGCGTTAAACAAATTCGTACACGTTATTTATTAATTTAACTCTAGAATTAAAGGATATACAACGAGAAGCAACTTTTGACAACCTTTAAACAGTTTTAATAACTATCTCAAAAATTGTCGCTCTGATGCAAACAACTGATGAGTTTCTACTTAAATGTGTTGAACAAAACGACTTACGTATTTTAAGCATGCTAACCTTTAGCCCGATAAGCAAATTAAAAAAAAAAACGCAATATGTAGGCTACACGAGAACGGAGACGTCGAGTAACCAAAACAAATGCGTTAAACAAATTCGTACACGTTATTTATCAATTTAACTATAGAATTAAAGGATATACAACGAGAAACAACGTTTGACAACCTTTAAACAGTTTTAATAACTATCTCAAAAATTGTCGCTCTGATGCAAACAACTGATGAGTTATCTTCTCAAATTTGTTGAACAAAACGACTTACGTATTTTAAGCATGCTAACCTATAGCCCGATAAGCAAATTAAAAAAAAAACGCAATATGTAGGCTACACGAGAACGGAGACGTCGAGTAACCAAAACAAATGCGTTAAACAAATTCGTACACGTTATTTATTAATTTAACTCTAGAATTAAAGGATATACAACGAGAAGCAACGTTTGACAACCTTTAAACAGTTTTAATAACTATCTCAAAAATTGTCGCTCTGATGCAAACAACTGATGAGTTATCTACTCAAATTTGTTGAACAAAACGACTTACGTATTTTAAGCATGCTAACCTTTAGCCCGGTAAGCAAATTAAAAAAAAACGCAATATGTAGGCTACACGAGAACGGAGCCGTCGAGTAACCAAAACAAATGCGTTAAACAAATTCGTACACGTTATTTATCAATTTAACTATAGAATTAAAGGATATACAACGAGAAACAACGTTTGACAACCTTTAAACAGTTTTAATAACTATCTCAAAAATTGTCGCTCTGATGCAAACAACTGATGAGTTATCTTCTCAAATTTGTTGAACAAAACGACTTACGTATTTTAAGCATGCTAACCTATAGCCCGATAAGCAAATTAAAAAAAAAACGCAATATGTAGGCTACACGAGAACGGAGACGTCGAGTAACCAAAACAAATGCGTTAAACAAATTCGTACACGTTATTTATCAATTTAACTCTAGAATTAAAGGACATACAACGAGAAACAACGTTTGACAACCTTTAAACAGTTTTATTAACTATCTCAAAAATTGTCGCTCTGATGCAACAACTGATGAGTTATCTACTTAAATTTGTTGAACAAAACGACTTACGTATTTTAAGCATGCTAACCTTTAGCCCGGTAAGCAAATTAAAAAAAAAACGCAATATGTAGGCTACACGAGAACGGAGACGTCGAGTAACCAAAAAAAATGCGTTAAACAAATTCGTACACGTTATTTATCAATTTAACTCTAGAATTAAAGGATATACAACGAGAAACAACGTTTGACAACCTTTAAACAGTTTTAATAACTATCTCAAAAATTGTCGCTCTGATGCAAACAACTGATGAGTTATCTACTCAAATTTGTTGAACAAAACGACTTGCGTATTTTAAGCATGCTAACCTTTAGCCCGGTAAGCAAATTAAAAAAAAAAACGCAATATGTAGGCTACACGAGAACGGAGACGTCGAGTAACCAAAACAAATGCGTTAAACAAATTCGTACACGTTATTTATTAATTTAACTCTAGAATTAAAGGATATACAACGAGAAGCAACGTTTGACAACCTTTAAACAGTTTTAATAACTATCTCAAAAATTGTCGCTCTGATGCAAACAACTGATGAGTTATCTACTCAAATTTGTTGAACAAAACGACTTACGTATTTTAAGCATGCTAACCTTTAGCCCGGTAAGCAAATTAAAAAAAAACGCAATATGTAGGCTACACGAGAACGGAGCCGTCGAGTAACCAAAACAAATGCGTTAAACAAATTCGTACACGTTATTTATCAATTTAACTCTAGAATTAAAGGATATACAACGAGAAACAACATTTGACAACCTTTAAACAGTTTTAATAACTATCTCACAAATTGTCGCTCTGATGCAAACAACTGAGGAGTTATCTACTTAAATTTGTTGAACAAAACGACTTACGTATTTTAAGCATGCTAACCTTTAGCCCGGTAAGCAAATTTAAAAAAAAAACGCAATATGTAGGCTACACGAGAACGGAGTCGTCGAGTAACCAAAACAAATGCGTTAAACAAATTCGTACACGTTATTTATCAATTTAACTCTAGAATTAAAGGATATACAACGAGAAACAACGTTTGACAACCTTTAAACAGTTTTAATAACTATCTCAAAAATTGTCGCTCTGATGCAAACAACTGAGGAGTTATCTACTTAAATTTGTTGAACAAAACAACTTACGTATTTTAAGCATGCTAACATTTAGCCCGGTAAGCAAATTAAAAAAAAAACGCAATATGTAGGCTACACGAGAACGGAGCCGTCGAGTAACCAAAACAAATGCGTTAAACAAATTCGTACACGTTATTTATCAATTTAACTCTAGAATTAAAGGATATACAACGAGAAACAACGTTTGACAACCTTTAAACAGTTTTAATAACTATCTCAAAAATTGTCGCTCTTATGCAAACAACTGAGGAGTTATCTACTTAAATTTGTTGAACAAAACAACTTACGTATTTTAAGCATGCTAACCTTTAGCCCGGTAAGCAAATTAAAAAAAAACGCAATATGTAGGCTACACGAGAACGGAGACGTCGAGTAACCAAAACAAATGCGTTAAACAAATTCGTACACGTTATTTATCAATTTAACTCTAGAATTAAAGGATATACAACGAGAAACAACGTTTGACAACCTTTAAACAGTTTTAATAACTATCTCAAAAATTGTCGCTCTGATGCAAACAACTGATGAGTACTCTACTTAAATTTGTTGAACAAAACGACTTACGTATTTTAAGCATGCTAACCTTTAGCCCGGTAAGCAAATTAAAAAAAAAACGCAATATGTAGGCTACACGAGAACGGAGACGTCGAGTAACCAAAACAAATGCGTTAAACAAATTCGTACACGTTATTTATCAATTTAACTCTAGAATTAAAGGACATACAACGAGAAACAACGTTTGACAACCTTTAAACAGTTTTAATAACTATCTCAAAAATTGTCGCTCTGATGCAACAACTGATGAGTTATCTACTTAAATTTGTTGAACAAAACGACTTACGTATTTTAAGCATGCTAACCTTTAGCCCGGTAAGCAAATTAAAAAAAAACGCAATATGTAGGCTACACGAGAACGGAGACGTCGAGTAACCAAAATAAATGCGTTAAACAAATTCGTACACGTTATTTATCAATTTAACTCTAGAATTAAAGGATATACAACGAGAAACAACGTTTGACAACCTTTAAACAGTTTTAATAACTATCTCAAAAATTGTCGCTCTGATGCAAACAACTGATGAGTTATCTACTCAAATTTGTTGAACAAAACGACTTGCGTATTTTAAGCATGCTAACCTTTAGCCCGGTAAGCAAATTAAAAAAAAAAACGCAATATGTAGGCTACACGAGAACGGAGACGTCGAGTAACCAAAACAAATGCGTTAAACAAATTCGTACACGTTATTTATTAATTTAGCTCTAGAATTAAAGGATATACAACGAGAAGCAACGTTTGACAACCTTTAAACAGTTTTAATAACTATCTCAAAAATTGTCGCTCTGATGCAAACAACTGATGAGTTTCTACTTAAATGTGTTGAACAAAACGACTTACGTATTTTAAGCATGCTAACCTTTAGCCCGATAAGCAAATTAAAAAAAAAACGCAATATGTAGGCTACACGAGAACGGAGACGTCGAGTAACCAAAACAAATGCGTTAAACAAATTCGTACACGTTATTTATCAATTTAACTATAGAATTAAAGGATATACAACGAGAAACAACGTTTGACAACCTTTAAACAGTTTTAATAACTATCTCAAAAATTGTCGCTCTGATGCAAACAACTGATGAGTTATCTTCTCAAATTTGTTGAACAAAACGACTTACGTATTTTAAGCATGCTAACCTATAGCCCGATAAGCAAATTAAAAAAAAAACGCAATATGTAGGCTACACGAGAACGGAGACGTCGAGTAACCAAAACAAATGCGTTAAACAAATTCGTACACGTTATTTATCAATTTAACTCTAGAATTAAAGGATATACAACGAGAAACAACGTTTGACAACCTTTAAACAGTTTTAATAACTATCTCAAAAATTTTCGCTCTGATGCAAACAACTGATGAGTTATCTACTTAAATTTGTTGAACAAAACGACTTACGTATTTTAAGCATGCTAACCTTTAGCCCGGTAAGCAAATTAAAAAAAAACGCAATATGTAGGCTACACGAGAACGGAGACGTCGAGTAACCAAAACAAATGCGTTAAACAAATTCGTACACGTTATTTATCAATTTAACTCTAGAATTAAAGGATATACAACGAGAAACAACGTTTGACAACCTTTAAACAGTTTTAATAACTATCTCAAAAATTTTCGCTCTGATGCAAACAACTTAAATTTGTTGAAAAAAACAACTTACGTATTTTAGGCATCCTAACCTTTAGCCCGGTAAGCAAATTAAAAAAAAAAACGCAATATGTAGGCTACACGAGAACGGAGACGTCGAGTAACCAAAACAAATGCGTTAAACAAATTCGTACACGTTATTTATCAATTTAGCTCTAGAATTAAAGGATATACAACGAGAAACAACGTTTGACAACCTTTAAACAGTTTTAATAACTATCTCAAAAATTGTCGCTCTGATGCAAACAACTGATGAGTTATCTACTTAAATTTGTTGAACAAAACGACTTACGTATTTTAAGCATGCTAACCTTTAGCCCGGTAAGCAAATAAAAAAAAAAACGCAATATGTAGACTACACGAGAACGGAGACGTCGAGTAACCAAAAAAAATGCGTTAAACAAATTCGTACACGTTATTTATCAATTTAACTCTAGAATTAAAGGATATACAACGAGAAACAACGTTTGACAACCTTTAAACAGTTTTAATAACTATCTCAAATATTGTCGCTCTGATGCAAACAACTGATGAGTTATCTACTCAAATTTGTTGAACAAAACGACTTGCGTATTTTAAGCATGCTAACCTTTAGCCCGGTAAGCAAATTAAAAAAAAAAACGCAATATGTAGGCTACACGAGAACGGAGACGTCGAGTAACCAAAACAAATGCGTTAAACAAATTCGTACACGTTATTTATTAATTTAACTCTAGAATTAAAGGATATACAACGAGAAGCAACGTTTGACAACCTTTAAACAGTTTTAATAACTATCTCAAAAATTGTCGCTCTGATGCAAACAACTGATGAGTTATCTACTCAAATTTGTTGAACAAAACGACTTACGTATTTTAAGCATGCTAACCTTTAGCCCGGTAAGCAAATTAAAAAAAAACGCAATATGTAGGCTACACGAGAACGGAGCCGTCGAGTAACCAAAACAAATGCGTTAAACAAATTCGTACACGTTATTTATCAATTTAACTCTAGAATTAAAGGATATACAACGAGAAACAACATTTGACAACCTTTAAACAGTTTTAATAACTATCTCACAAATTGTCGCTCTGATGCAAACAACTGAGGAGTTATCTACTTAAATTTGTTGAACAAAACGACTTACGTATTTTAAGCATGCTAACCTTTAGCCCGGTAAGCAAATTTAAAAAAAAAACGCAATATGTAGGCTACACGAGAACGGAGTCGTCGAGTAACCAAAACAAATGCGTTAAACAAATTCGTACACGTTATTTATCAATTTAACTCTAGAATTAAAGGATATACAACGAGAAACAACGTTTGACAACCTTTAAACAGTTTTAATAACTATCTCAAAAATTGTCGCTCTGATGCAAACAACTGAGGAGTTATCTACTTAAATTTGTTGAACAAAACAACTTACGTATTTTAAGCATGCTAACATTTAGCCCGGTAAGCAAATTAAAAAAAAAACGCAATATGTAGGCTACACGAGAACGGAGCCGTCGAGTAACCAAAACAAATGCGTTAAACAAATTCGTACACGTTATTTATCAATTTAACTCTAGAATTAAAGGATATACAACGAGAAACAACGTTTGACAACCTTTAAACAGTTTTAATAACTATCTCAAAAATTGTCGCTCTTATGCAAACAACTGAGGAGTTATCTACTTAAATTTGTTGAACAAAACAACTTACGTATTTTAAGCATGCTAACCTTTAGCCCGGTAAGCAAATTAAAAAAAAACGCAATATGTAGGCTACACGAGAACGGAGACGTCGAGTAACCAAAACAAATGCGTTAAACAAATTCGTACACGTTATTTATCAATTTAACTCTAGAATTAAAGGATATACAACGAGAAACAACGTTTGACAACCTTTAAACAGTTTTAATAACTATCTCAAAAATTGTCGCTCTGATGCAAACAACTGATGAGTACTCTACTTAAATTTGTTGAACAAAACGACTTACGTATTTTAAGCATGCTAACCTTTAGCCCGGTAAGCAAATTAAAAAAAAAAACGCAATATGTAGGCTACACGAGAACGGAGACGTCGAGTAACCAAAACAAATGCGTTAAACAAATTCGTACACGTTATTTATCAATTTAACTCTAGAATTAAAGGACATACAACGAGAAACAACGTTTGACAACCTTTAAACAGTTTTAATAACTATCTCAAAAATTGTCGCTCTGATGCAACAACTGATGAGTTATCTACTTAAATTTGTTGAACAAAACGACTTACGTATTTTAAGCATGCTAACCTTTAGCCCGGTAAGCAAATTAAAAAAAAAACGCAATATGTAGGCTACACGAGAACGGAGACGTCGAGTAACCAAAATAAATGCGTTAAACAAATTCGTACACGTTATTTATCAATTTAACTCTAGAATTAAAGGATATACAACGAGAAACAACGTTTGACAACCTTTAAACAGTTTTAATAACTATCTCAAAAATTGTCGCTCTGATGCAAACAACTGATGAGTTATCTACTCAAATTTGTTGAACAAAACGACTTGCGTATTTTAAGCATGCTAACCTTTAGCCCGGTAAGCAAATTAAAAAAAAAAACGCAATATGTAGGCTACACGAGAACGGAGACGTCGAGTAACCAAAACAAATGCGTTAAACAAATTCGTACACGTTATTTATTAATTTAACTCTAGAATTAAAGGATATACAACGAGAAGCAACGTTTGACAACCTTTAAACAGTTTTAATAACTATCTCAAAAATTGTCGCTCTGATGCAAACAACTGATGAGTTTCTACTTAAATGTGTTGAACAAAACGACTTACGTATTTTAAGCATGCTAACCTTTAGCCCGATAAGCAAATTAAAAAAAAACGCAATATGTAGGCTACACGAGAACGGAGACGTCGAGTAACCAAAACAAATGCGTTAAACAAATTCGTACACGTTATTTATCAATTTAACTATAGAATTAAAGGATATACAACGAGAAACAACGTTTGACAACCTTTAAACAGTTTTAATAACTATCTCAAAAATTGTCGCTCTGATGCAAACAACTGATGAGTTATCTTCTCAAATTTGTTGAACAAAACGACTTACGTATTTTAAGCATGCTAACCTATAGCCCGATAAGCAAATTAAAAAAAAAACGCAATATGTAGGCTACACGAGAACGGAGACGTCGAGTAACCAAAACAAATGCGTTAAACAAATTCGTACACGTTATTTATCAATTTAACTCTAGAATTAAAGGATATACAACGAGAAACAACGTTTGACAACCTTTAAACAGTTTTAATAACTATCTCAAAAATTTTCGCTCTGATGCAAACAACTGATGAGTTATCTACTTAAATTTGTTGAACAAAACGACTTACGTATTTTAAGCATGCTAACCTTTAGCCCGGTAAGCAAATTAAAAAAAAACGCAATATGTAGGCTACACGAGAACGGAGACGTCGAGTAACCAAAACAAATGCGTTAAACAAATTCGTACACGTTATTTATCAATTTAACTCTAGAATTAAAGGATATACAACGAGAAACAACGTTTGACAACCTTTAAACAGTTTTAATAACTATCTCAAAAATTTTCGCTCTGATGCAAACAACTTAAATTTGTTGAAAAAAACAACTTACGTATTTTAGGCATCCTAACCTTTAGCCCGGTAAGCAAATTAAAAAAAAAAACGCAATATGTAGGCTACACGAGAACGGAGACGTCGAGTAACCAAAACAAATGCGTTAAACAAATTCGTACACGTTATTTATCAATTTAGCTCTAGAATTAAAGGATATACAACGAGAAACAACGTTTGACAACCTTTAAACAGTTTTAATAACTATCTCAAAAATTGTCGCTCTGATGCAAACAACTGCTGAGTTATCTACTCAAATTTGTTGAACAAAACGACTTACGTATTTTAAGCATGCTAACCTTTAGCCCGGTAAGCAAATTAAAAAAAAAAACGCAATATGTAGGCTACACGAGAACGGAGACGTCGAGTAACCAAAACAAATGTGTTAAACAAATTCGTACACGTTATTTATCAATTTAACTCTAGAATTAAAGGATATACAACGAGAAACAACGTTTGACAACCTTTAAACAGTTTTAATAACTATCTCAAAAATTGTCGCTCTGATGCAAACAACTGCTGAGTTATCTACTCAAATTTGTTGAACAAAACGACTTACGTATTTTAAGCATGCTAACCTTTAGCCCGGTAAGCAAATTAAAAAAAAAAAACGCAATATGTAGGCTACACGAGAACGGAGACGTCGAGTAACCAAAACAAATGCGTTAAACAAATTCCTACACGTTATTTATCAATTTAACTCTAGAATTAAAGGATATACAACGAGAAACAACGTTTGACAACCTTTAAACAGTTTTAATAACTATCTCAAAAATTATCGCTCTGATGCAAACAACTGAGGAGTTATCTACTTAAATTTGTTGAACAAAACAACTTACGTATTTTAAGCATGCTAACCTTTAGCCCGGTAAGCAAATTAAAAAAAAAACGCAATATGTAGGCTACACGCGAACGGAGCCGTCGAGTAACCAAAACAAATGCGTTAAACAAATTCGTACACGTTATTTATCAATTTAACTCTAGAATTAAAGGATATACAACGAGAAACAACGTTTGACAACTTTTAAACAGTTTTAATAACTATCTCAAAAATTGTCGCTCTGATGCAAACAACTGAGGAGTTATCTACTCAAATTTGTTGAACAAAACGACTTACGTATTTTAAGCATGCTAACCTTTAGCCCGGTAAGCAAATTAAAAAAAAAACGCAATATGTAGGCTACACGAGAACGGAGACGTCGAGTAACCAAAACAAATGCGTTAAACAAATTCGTACACGTTATTTATCACTTTAACTCTAGAATTAAAGGATATACAACGAGAAACAACGTTTGACAACCTTTAAACAGTTTTAATAACTATCTCAAAAATTGTCGCTCTGATGCAAACAACTGATGAGTTATCTACTCAAATTTGTTGAACAAAACGACTTACGTATTTTAAGCATGCTAACCTTTAGCCCGGTAAGCAAATTAAAAAAAAACGCAATATGTAGGCTACACGAGAACGGAGACGTCGAGTAACCAAAACAAATGCGTTAAACAAATTCGTACACGTTATTTATCAATGTAACTCTAGAATTAAAGGATATACAACGAGAAACAACGTTTGACAACCTTTAAACAGTTTTAATAACTATCTCAAAAATTGTCGCTCTGATGCAAACAACTGATGAGTTATCTACTTAAATTTGTTGAACAAAACGACTTACGTATTTTAAGCATGCTAACCTTTAGCCCGGTAAGCAAATTAAAAAAAAAACGCAATATGTAGGCTACACGAGAACGGAGACGTCGAGTAACCAAAACAAATGCGTTAAACAAATTCGTACACGTTATTTATCAATTTAACTCTAGAATTAAAGGATATACAACGAGAAACAACGTTTGACAACCTTTAAACAGTTTTAACAACTATCTCAAAAATTGTCGCTCTGATGCAAACAACTGATGAGTTATCTACTTAAATTTGTTGAACAAAACAACTTACGTATTTTAAGCATGCTAACCTTTAGCCCGGTAAGCAAATTAAAAAAAAAAACGCAATATGTAGGCTACACGAGAACGGAGACGTCGAGTAACCAAAACAAATGCGTTAAACAAATTCGTACACGTTATTTATCAATTTAACTCTAGAATTAAAGGATATACAACGAGAAACAACGTTTGACAACCTTTAAACAGTTTTAATAACTATCTCAAAAATTGTCGCTCTGATGCGAACAACTGATGAGTTATCTAATTAAATTTGTTGAACAAAACGACTTACGTATTTTAAGCATGCTAACCTTTAGCCCGGTAAGCAAATTAAAAAAAAACGCAATATGTAGGCTACACGAGAACGGAGCCGTCGAGTAACCAAAACAAATGCGTTAAACAAATTCGTACACGTTATTTATCAATTTAACTCTAGAACTAAAGGATATACAACGAGAAACAACGTTTGACAACCTTTAAACAGTTTTAATAACTATCTCAAAAATTGTCGCTCTGATGCAAACAACTGATGAGTTATCTACTCAAATTTGTTGAACAAAACGACTTACGTATTTTAAGCATGCTAACCTTTAGCCCGGTAAGCAAATTAAAAAAAAAAACGCAATATGTAGGCTACACGAGAACGGAGACGTCGAGTAACCAAAACAAATGCGTTAAACAAATTCGTACACGTTATTTATCAATTTAACTCTAGAATTAAAGGATATACAACGAGAAACAACGTTTGACAACCTTTAAACAGTTTTAATAACTATCTCAAAAATTGTCGCTCTGATGCAAACAACTGATGAGTTATCTACTCAAATTTGTTAAACAAAACGACTTACGTATTTTAAGCATGCTAACCTTTAGCCCGGTAAGCAAATTAAAAAAAAAAACGCAATATGTAGGCTACACGAGAACGGAGACGTCGAGTAACCAAAACAAATGTGTTAAACAAATTCGTACACGTTATTTATCAATTTAACTCTAGAATTAAAGGATATACAACGAGAAACAACGTTTGACAACCTTTAAACAGTTTTAATAACTATCTCAAAAATTGTCGCTCTGATGCAAACAACTGATGAGTTATCTACTCAAATTTGTTGAACAAAACGACTTACGTATTTTAAGCATGCTAACCTTTAGCCCGGTAAGCAAATAAAAAAAAAAACGCAATATGTAGGCTACACGAGAACGGAGACGTCGAGTAACCAAAACAAATGCGTTAAACAAATTCGTACACGTTATTTATCAATTTAACTCTAGAATTAAAGGATATACAACGAGAAACAACGTTTGACAACCTTTAAACAGTTTTAATAACTATCTCAAAAATTGTCGCTCTGATGCAAACAACTGATGAGTTATCTACTCAAATTTGTTGAACAAAACGACTTACGTATTTTAAGCATGCTAACCTTTAGCCCGGTAAGCAAATTAAAAAAAAAAACGCAATATGTAGGCTACACGAGAACGGAGACGTCGAGTAACCAAAACAAATGTGTTAAACAAATTCGTACACGCTATTTATCAATTTAACTCTAGAATTAAAGGATATACAACGAGAAACAACGTTTGACAACCTTTAAACAGTTTTAATAACTATCTCAAAAATTGTCGCTCTGATGAAAACAACTGAGGAATTATCTACTTAAATTTGTTGAACAAAACAACTTACGTATTTTAAGCATGCTAACCTTTAGCCCGGTAAGCAAATAAAAAAAAAAACGCAATATGTAGGCTACACGAGAACGGAGACGTCGAGTAACCAAAACAAATGCGTTAAACAAATTCGTACACGTTATTTATCAATTTAACTCTAGAATTAAAGGATATACAACGAGAAACAACGTTTGACAACCTTTAAACAGTTTTAATAACTATCTCAAAAATTGTCGCTCTGATGCAAACAACTGAGGAGTTATCTACTTAAATTTGTTGAACAAAACGACTTACGTATTTTAAGCATGCTAACTTTTAGCCCGGTAAGCAAATTAAAAAAAAAAAACGCAATTTGTAGGCTACACGAGAACGGAGCCGTCGAGTAACCAAAACAAATGCGCTAAACAAATTCGTACACGTTATTTATCAATTTAACTCTAGAATTAAAGGATATACAACGAGAAACAACGTTTGACAACCTTTAAACAGTTTTAATAACTATCCCAAAAATTGTCGCTCTGATGCAAACAACTGAGGAGTTATCTACTTAAATTTGTTGAACAAAACGACTTACGTATTTTAAGCATGCTAACCTTTAGCCCGGTAAGCAAATTAAAAAAAAACGCAATATGTAGGCTACACGAGAACGGAGCCGTCGAGTAACCAAAACAAATGCGTTAAACAAATTCGTACACGTTATTTATCAATTTAACTCTAGAATTAAAGGACATACAACGAGAAACAACGTTTGACAACCTTTAAACAGTTTTAATAACTATCTCAAAAATTGCCGCTCTGATGCAAACAACTGCTGAGTTATCTACTCAAATTTGTTGAACAAAACGACTTACGTATTTTAAGCATGCTAACCTTTAGCCCGGTAAGCAAACTAAAAAAAAACGCAATATGTAGGCTACACGAGAACGGAGCCGTCGAGTAACCAAAACAAATGCGTTAAACAAATTCGTACACGTTATTTATCAATTTAACTCTAGAATTAAAGGATATACAACGAGAAACAACGTTTGACAACCTTTAAACAGTTTTAATAACTATCTCAAAAATTGTCGCTCTGATGCAAACAACTGAGGAGTTATCTACTTAAATTTGTTGAACAAAACGACTTACGTATTTTAAGCATGCTAACCTTTAGCCCGGTAAGCAAATTAAAAAAAAACGCAATATGTAGGCTACACGAGAACGGAGCCGTCGAGTAACCAAAACAAATGCGTTAAACAAATTCGTACACGTTATTTATCAATTTAACTCTAGAATTAAAGGATATACAACGAGAAACAACGTTTGACAACCTTTAAACAGTTTTAATAACTATCTCAAAAATTGTCGCTCTGATGCAAACAACTGCTGAGTTATCTACTCAAATGTGTTGAACAAAACGACTTACGTATTTTAAGCATGCTAACCTTTAGCCCGGTAAGCAAATTAAAAAAAAACGCAATATGTAGGCTACACGAGAACGGAGACGTCGAGTAACCAAAACAAATGCGTTAAACAAATTCGTACACGTTATTTATCAATTTAACTCTAGAATTAAAGGATATCAACGAGAAACAACGTTTGACAACCTTTAAACAGTTTTAATAACTATCTCAAAAATTGTCGCTCTGATGCAAACAACTGAGGAGTTATCTACTTAAATTTGTTGAACAAAACGACTTACGTATTTTAAGCATGCTAACCTTTAGCCCGGTAAGCAAATTAAAAAAAAAACGCAATATGTAGGCTACACGAGAACGGAGCCGTCGAGTAACCAAACAAATGCGTTAAACAAATTCGTACACGCTATTTATCAATTTAACTCTAGAATTAAAGGATATACAACGAGAAACAAAGTTTGACAACCTTTAAACAGTTTTAATAACTATCTCAAAAATTGTCGCTCTGATACAAACAACTGATGAGTTATCTACTTAAATTTGTTGAACAAAACGACTTACGTATTTTAAGCATGCTAACCTTTAGCCCGGTAAGCAAATTAAAAAAAAAAACGCAATATGTAGGCTACACGAGAACGGAGCCGTCGAGTAACCAAAACAAATGCGTTAAACAAATTCGTACACGTTATTTATCAATTTAACTCTAGAATTAAAGGATATACAACGAGAAACAACGTTTGACAACCTTTAAACAGTTTTAATAACTATCTCAAAAATTGTCGCTCTGATGCAAACAACTGAGGAGTTATCTACTTAAATTTGTTGAACAAAACGACTTACGTATTTTAAGCATGCTAACCTTTAGCCCGGTAAGCAAATTAAAAAAAAAACGCAATATGTAGGCTACACGAGAACGGAGCGTCGAGTAACCAAAACAAATGCGTTAAACAAATTCGTACACGTTATTTATCAATTTAACTCTAGAATTAAAGGATATACAACGAGAAACAACGTTTGACAACCTTTAAACAGTTTTAACAACTATCTCAAACATTGTCGCTCTGATGCAAACAACTGATGAGTTATCTACTTAAATTTGTTGAACAAAACGACTTACGTATTTAAGCATGCTAACCTTTAGCCCGGTAAGCAAATTAAAAAAAAAACGCAATATGTAGGCTACACGAGAACGGAGCCGTCGAGTAACCAAAACAAATGCGTTAAACAAATTCGTACACGTTATTTATCAATTTAACTCTAGAATTAAAGGATATACAACGAGAAACAACGTTTGACAACCTTTAAACAGTTTTTAATAACTATCTAAAAAATTGTCGTTCTGATGCAAACAACTGAGGAGTTATCTACTTAAATTTGTTGAACAAAACGACTTACGTATTTTAAGCATGCTAACCTTTAGCCCGGTAAACAAATTAAAAAAAAAAACGCAATATGTAGGCTACACGAGAACGGAGCCGTCGAGTAACCAAAACAAATGCGTTAAACAACTTCGTACACGTTATTTATCAATCTAAGTCTAGAATTAAAGGATATACAACGAGAAACAACGTTTTGACAACCTTTAAACAGTTTTAATAACTATCTCAAAAATTGTCGCTCTGATGCAAACAACTGATGAGTTATCTACTTAAATTTGTTGAACAAAACGACTTACGTATTTTAAGCATGCTAACCTTTAGCCCGGTAAGCAAATTAAAAAAAAATGCAATATGTAGGCTACAAGAGAACGGAGCCGTCGAGTAACCAAAACAAATGCGTTAAACAAATTCGTACACATTATTTATCAATTTAACTCTAGAATTAAAGGATATACAACGAGAAACAACGTTTGACAACCTTTAAACAGTTTTAATAACTATCTCAAAAATTGTCGCTCTGATGCAAACAACTGAGGAGTTATCTACTTAAATTTGTTGAACAAAACGCTACGTATTTTAAGCATGCTAACCTTTAGCCCGGTAAGCAAATTAAAAAAAAAACGCAATATGTAGGCTACACGAGAACTGCGCCGTCGAGTAACCAAAACAAATGCGTTAAACAAATTCGTACACGTTATTTATCAATTTAACTCTAGAATTAAAGGATATACAACGAGAAACAACGTTTGACAACCTTTAAACAATTTTAATAACTATCTCAAAAATTGTCGATCTGATGCAAACAACTGATGAGTTATCTACTTAAATTTGTTGAACAAAACGACTTACCTTATTTTAAGCATGCTAACCTTTAGCCCGGTAAGCAAATTGAAAAAAAAACGCAATATGTAGGCTACACGAGAACGGAGACGTCGAGTAACCAAACAATGCGTTAAAACAAATTCGTACACGTTATTTATCAATTTAACTCTAGAATTAAAGGATATACAACGAGAAACAACGTTTGACAACCTTTAAACAGTTTAATAACTCATCTCAAAAATTGTCGCTCTGATGCAAACAACTGATGAGTTATCTACTTAAATTTGTTGAACAAAACGACTTACGTATTTTAAGCATGCTAACCTTTAGCCCGGTAAGCAAATTAAAAAAAAAAACGCAATATGTAGGCTACACGAGAACGGAGACGTCGAGTAACCAAAACAAATGCGTTAATCAAATTCGTACACGTTATTTATCAATTTAACTCTAGAATTAAAGGATATACAACGAGAAACAACGTTTGACAACCTTTAAACAGTTTTAATAACTATCTCAAAATTGTCGCTCTGATGCAAACAACTGATGAGTTATCTACTCAAATTTGTTGAACAAAACGACTTACGTATTTTAAGCATGCTAACCTTTAGCCCGGTAAGCAAATTAAAAAAAAAACGCAATATGTAGGCTACACGAGAACGGAACGTCGAGTAACCAAACAAATGCGTTAAACAAATTCGTACACGTTATTTATAATTTAACTCTAGAATTAAAGGATATACAACGAGAAACAACGTTTGACAACCTTTAAAACAGTTTTAATAACTATCTCAAAAATTGTCGCTCTGATGCAAACAACTGAGGAGTTATCTACTTAAATTTGTTGAACAAAACAACTTACGTATTTTAAGCATGCTAACCTTTAGCCCGGTAAGCAAATTAAAAAAAAAACGCAATATGTAGGCTACACGAGAACGGAGACGTCGAGTAACCAAAACAAATGCGTTAAACAAATTCATACACGCTATTTATCAATTTAACTCTAGAATTAAAGGATATACAACGAGAAACAACGTTTGACAACCTTTAAACAGTTTTTAATAACTATCTCAAAAATTGTCGCTCTGATGCAAACAACTACTCAAATTTGTTGAACAAAACGACTTACGTATTTTAAGCATGCTAACCTTTAGCCCGGTAAGCAAATTAAAAAAAAAAACGCATATGTAGGCTACACGAGAACGGAGCCGTCGAGTAACCAAAACAAATGCGTTAAACAAATTCGTACACGTTATTTATCAATTTAACTCTAGAAATAAAGGATATACAACGAGAAACAACGTTTGACAACCTTTAAACAGTTTTAATAACTATCTCAAAAATTGTCGCTCTGATGCAAACAACTGATGAGTTATTTACTCAAATTTGTTGAACAAAACGACCTTACGTATTTTAAGCATGCTAACCTTTAGCCCGGTAAGCAAATTAAAAAAAAAACGCATTATGTAGTATGTAGGCTACACGAGAACGGAGCCGTCGAGTAACCAAAACAAATGCGTTAAACAAATTCGTACACGTTATTTATCAATTTAACTCTAGAACTAAAGGATATACAACGACAAACAACGTTTGACAACCTTTAAACAGTTTTAATAACTATCTCAAAAATTGTCGCTCTGATGCAAACAACTGAGGAGTTATCTACTTAAATTTGTTGAACAAAACGACTTACGTATTTTAAGCATGCTAACCTTTAGCCCGGTAAGCAAATTAAAAAAAAAAACGCAATATGTAGGCTACACGAGAACTGAGCCGTCGAGTAACCAAAACAAATGCGTTAAACAAATTCGTACACGTTATTTATCAATTTAACTTTAGAATTAAAGGATATACAACGAGAAACAACGTTTGACAACCTTTAAACAGTTTTAATAACTATCTCAAAAATTGTCGCTCTGATGCAAACAACTGAGGAGTTATCTACTTAAATTTGTTGAACAAAACAACTTACGTATTTTAAGCATGCTAACCTTTAGCCCGGTAAGCAAATAAAAAAAAAAAAACGCAATATGTAGGCTACACGAGAACGGAGACGTCGAGTAACCAAAACAAATGCGTTAAACAAATTCGTACACGTTATTTATCAATTTAACTCTAGAAGTAAAGGATATACAACGAGAAACAACGTTTGACAACCTTTAAACAGTTTTAATAACTATCTCAAAAATTGTCGCTCTGATGCAAACAACTGAGGAGTTATCTACTTAAATTTGTTGAACAAAACGACTTACGTATTTTAAGCATGCTAACCTTTAGCCCGGTAAGCAAATTAAAAAAAAAGCAATATGTTGGCTAAACGAGAACGGAGACGTCGAGTAACCAAAACAAATGCGTTAAACAAATTCGCACACGTTATTTATCAATTTAACTCTACAATTAAAGGATATACAACGAGAAACAACGTTTGACAACCTTTAAACAGTTTTAATAACTATCTCAAAAATTGTCGCTCTGATGCAAACAACTGAGGAGTTATCTACTTAAATTTGTTGAACAAAACGACTTACGTATTTTAAGCATGCTAACCTTTAGCCCGGTAAGCAAATTAAAAAAAAAACGCAATATGTAGGCTACACGAGAACGGAGACGTCGAGTAACCAAAACAAATGCGTTAAACAAATTCGTACACGTTATTTATCAATTTAACTCTATAATTAAAGGATATACAACGAGAAACAACGTTTGACAACCTTTAAACAGTTTTAATAACTATCTCAAAAATTGTCGCTCTGATGCAAACAACTGATGAGTTATCTACTCAAATTTGTTGAAAAAAACGACTTACGTATTTTAAGCATGCTAACCTTTAGCCCGGTAAGCAAATTAAAAAAAAAAAAACGCAATATGTAGGCTACACGAGAACGGAGCCGTCGAGTAACCAAAACAAATGCGTTAAACAAATTCGTACACGTTATTTATCAATTTAACTCTAGAATTAAAGGATATACAACGAGAAACAACGTTTGACAACCTTTAAACAGTTTTAATAACTATCTCAAAAATTGTCGCTCTGATGCAAACAACTGATGAGTTATCTACTCAAATTTGTTGAACAAAACGACTTACGTATTTTAAGCATGCTAACCTTTAGCCCGGTAAGCAAATTAAAAAAAAAACGCAATATGTAGGCTACACGAGAACGGAAACGTCGAGTAACCAAAACAAATGCGTTAAACAAATTCGTACACGTTATTTATCAATTTTAACTCTAGAATTAAAGGATATACAACGAGAAACAACGTTTGACAACCTTTAAACAGTTTTAATAACTATCTCAAAAATTGTCGCTCTGATGCAAACAACTGATGAGTTATCTACTCAAATTTGTTGAACAAAACGACTTACGTATTTTAAGCATGCTAACCTTTAGCCCGGTAAGCAAATTAAAAAAAAAACGCAATATGTAGGCTACACGAGAACGGAGCCGTCGAGTAACCAAAACAAATGCGTTAAACAAATTCGTACACGTTATTTATCAATTTAACTCTAGAAATAAAGGATATACAACGAGAAACAACGTTTGACAACCTTTAAACAGTTTTAATAACTATCTCAAAAATTGTCGCTCTGATGCAAACAACTGATGAGTTATCTACTAAAATTTGTTGAACAAAACGACTTACGTATTTTAAGCATGCTAACCTTTAGCCCGGTAAGCAAATTAAAAAAAAAACGCAATATGTAGGCTACACGAGAACGGAAACGTCGAGTAACCAAAACAAATGCGTTAAACAAATTCGTACACGTTATTTATCAATTTAACTCTAGAATTAAAGGATATACAACGAGAAACAACGTTTGACAACCTTTAAACAGTTTTAATAACTATCTCAAAAATTGTCGCTCTGATGCAAACAACTGAGGAGTTATCTACTTAAATTTGTTGAACAAAACAACTTACGTATTTTAAGCATGCTAACCTTTAGCCCGGTAAGCAAATTAAAAAAAAACGCAATATGTAGGCTACACGAGAACGGAGACGTCGAGTAACCAAAACAAATGCGTTAAACAAATTCATACACGCTATTTATCAATTTAACTCTAGAATTAAAGGATATACAACGAGAAACAACGTTTGACAACCTTTAAACAGTTTTAATAACTATCTCAAAAATTGTCGCTCTGATGCAAACAACTACTCAAATTTGTTGAACAAAACGACTTACGTATTTTAAGCATGCTAACCTTTAGCCCGGTAAGCAAATTAAAAAAAAAAACGCAATATGTAGGCTACACGAGAACGGAGCCGTCGAGTAACCAAAACAAATGCGTTTAAACAAATTCGTACACGTTATTTATCAATTTAACTCTAGAAATAAAGGATATACAACGAGAAACAACGTTTGACAACCTTTAAACAGTTTTAATAACTATCTCAAAAATTGTCGCTCTGATGCAAACAACTGATGAGTTATTTACTCAAATTTGTTGAACAAAACGACTTACGTATTTTAAGCATGCTAACCTTTAGCCCGGTAAGCAAATTAAAAAAAAAACGCAATATGTAGGCTACACGAGAACGGAGCCGTCGAGTAACCAAAACAAATGCGTTAAACAAATTCGTACACGTTATTTATCAATTTAACTCTAGAACTAAAGGATATACAACGACAAACAACGTTTGACAACCTTTAAACAGTTTTAATAACTATCTCAAAAATTGTCGCTCTGATGCAAACAACTGAGGAGTTATCTACTTAAATTTGTTGAACAAAACGACTTACGTATTTTAAGCATGCTAACCTTTAGCCCGGTAAGCAAATTAAAAAAAAAAACGCAATATGTAGGCTACACGAGAACTGAGCCGTCGAGTAACCAAAACAAATGCGTTAAACAAATTCGTACACGTTATTTATCAATTTAACTTTAGAATTAAAGGATATACAACGAGAAACAACGTTTGACAACCTTTAAACAGTTTTAATAACTATCTCAAAAATTGTCGCTCTGATGCAAACAACTGAGGAGTTATCTACTTAAATTTGTTGAACAAAACAACTTACGTATTTTAAGCATGCTAACCTTTAGCCCGGTAAGCAAATTAAAAAAAAAAAAACGCAATATGTAGGCTACACGAGAACGGAGACGTCGAGTAACCAAAACAAATGCGTTAAACAAATTCGTACACGTTATTTATCAATTTAACTCTAGAAGTAAAGGATATACAACGAGAAACAACGTTTGACAACCTTTAAACAGTTTTAATAACTATCTCAAAAATTGTCGCTCTGATGCAAACAACTGAGGAGTTATCTACTTAAATTTGTTGAACAAAACGACTTACGTATTTTAAGCATGCTAACCTTTAGCCCGGTAAGCAAATTAAAAAAAAAGCAATATGTTGGCTAAACGAGAACGGAGACGTCGAGTAACCAAAACAAATGCGTTAAACAAATTCGCACACGTTATTTATCAATTTAACTCTACAATTAAAGGATATACAACGAGAAACAACGTTTGACAACCTTTAAACAGTTTTAATAACTATCTCAAAAATACTAAGCAAATTAAAAAAAAAACGCAATATGTAGGCTACACGAGAACGGAGCCGTCGAGTAACCAAAACAAATGCGTTAAACAAATTCGTACACGTTATTTATCAATTTAACTCTAGAAATAAAGGATATACAACGAGAAACAACGTTTGACAACCTTTAAACAGTTTTAATAACTATCTCAAAAATTGTCGCTCTGATGCAAACAACTGATGAGTTATCTACTAAAATTTGTTGAACAAAACGACTTACGTATTTTAAGCATGCTAACCTTTAGCCCGGTAAGCAAATTAAAAAAAAAACGCAATATGTAGGCTACACGAGAACGGAAACGTCGAGTAACCAAAACAAATGCGTTAAACAAATTCGTACACGTTATTTATCAATTTAACTCTAGAATTAAAGGATATACAACGAGAAACAACGTTTGACAACCTTTAAACAGTTTTAATAACTATCTCAAAAATTGTCGCTCTGATGCAAACAACTGAGGAGTTATCTACTTAAATTTGTTGAACAAAACAACTTACGTATTTTAAGCATGCTAACCTTTAGCCCGGTAAGCAAATTAAAAAAAAACGCAATATGTAGGCTACACGAGAACGGAGACGTCGAGTAACCAAAACAAATGCGTTAAACAAATTCATACACGCTATTTATCAATTTAACTCTAGAATTAAAGGATATACAACGAGAAACAACGTTTGACAACCTTTAAACAGTTTTAATAACTATCTCAAAAATTGTCGCTCTGATGCAAACAACTACTCAAATTTGTTGAACAAAACGACTTACGTATTTTAAGCATGCTAACCTTTAGCCCGGTAAGCAAATTAAAAAAAAAAACGCAATATGTAGGCTACACGAGAACGGAGCCGTCGAGTAACCAAAACAAATGCGTTAAACAAATTCGTACACGTTATTTATCAATTTAACTCTAGAAATAAAGGATATACAACGAGAAACAACGTTTGACAACCTTTAAACAGTTTTAATAACTATCTCAAAAATTGTCGCTCTGATGCAAACAACTGATGAGTTATTTACTCAAATTTGTTGAACAAAACGACTTACGTATTTTAAGCATGCTAACCTTTAGCCCGGTAAGCAAATTAAAAAAAAAACGCAATATGTAGGCTACACGAGAACGGAGCCGTCGAGTAACCAAAACAAATGCGTTAAACAAATTCGTACACGTTATTTATCAATTTAACTCTAGAACTAAAGGATATACAACGACAAACAACGTTTGACAACCTTTAAACAGTTTTAATAACTATCTCAAAAATTGTCGCTCTGATGCAAACAACTGAGGAGTTATCTACTTAAATTTGTTGAACAAAACGACTTACGTATTTTAAGCATGCTAACCTTTAGCCCGGTAAGCAAATTAAAAAAAAAAACGCAATATGTAGGCTACACGAGAACTGAGCCGTCGAGTAACCAAAACAAATGCGTTAAACAAATTCGTACACGTTATTTATCAATTTAACTTTAGAATTAAAGGATATACAACGAGAAACAACGTTTGACAACCTTTAAACAGTTTTAATAACTATCTCAAAAATTGTCGCTCTGATGCAAACAACTGAGGAGTTATCTACTTAAATTTGTTGAACAAAACAACTTACGTATTTTAAGCATGCTAACCTTTAGCCCGGTAAGCAAATTAAAAAAAAAAAAACGCAATATGTAGGCTACACGAGAACGGAGACGTCGAGTAACCAAAACAAATGCGTTAAACAAATTCATACACGTTATTTATCAATTTAACTCTAGAAGTAAAGGATATACAACGAGAAACAACGTTTGACAACCTTTAAACAGTTTTAATAACTATCTCAAAAATTGTCGCTCTGATGCAAACAACTGAGGAGTTATCTACTTAAATTTGTTGAACAAAACGACTTACGTATTTTAAGCATGCTAACCTTTAGCCCGGTAAGCAAATTAAAAAAAAAGCAATATGTTGGCTAAACGAGAACGGAGACGTCGAGTAACCAAAACAAATGCGTTAAACAAATTCGCACACGTTATTTATCAATTTAACTCTACAATTAAAGGATATACAACGAGAAACAACGTTTGACAACCTTTAAACAGTTTTAATAACTATCTCAAAAATTGTCGCTCTGATGCAAACAACTGAGGAGTTATCTACTTAAATTTGTTGAACAAAACGACTTACGTATTTTAAGCATGCTAACCTTTAGCCCGGTAAGCAAATTAAAAAAAAAACGCAATATGTAGGCTACACGAGAACGGAGACGTCGAGTAACCAAAACAAATGCGTTAAACAAATTCGTACACGTTATTTATCAATTTAACTCTATAATTAAAGGATATACAACGAGAAACAACGTTTGACAACCTTTAAACAGTTTTAATAACTATCTCAAAAATTGTCGCTCTGATGCAAACAACTGATGAGTTATCTACTAAAATTTGTTGAAAAAAACGACTTACGTATTTTAAGCATGCTAACCTTTAGCCCGGTAAGCAAATTAAAAAAAAAAACGCAATATGTAGGCTACACGAGAACGGAGCCGTCGAGTAACCAAAACAAATGCGTTAAACAAATTCGTACACGTTATTTATCAATTTAACTCTAGAATTAAAGGATATACAACGAGAAACAACGTTTGACAACCTTTAAACAGTTTTAATAACTATCTCAAAAATTGTCGCTCTGATGCAAACAACTGATGAGTTATCTACTCAAATTTGTTGAACAAAACGACTTACGTATTTTAAGCATGCTAACCTTTAGCCCGGTAAGCAAATTAAAAAAAAAACGCAATATGTAGGCTACACGAGAACGGAAACGTCGAGTAACCAAAACAAATGCGTTAAACAAATTCGTACACGTTATTTATCAATTTAACTCTAGAATTAAAGGATATACAACGAGAAACAACGTTTGACAACCTTTAAACAGTTTTAATAACTATCTCAAAAATTGTCGCTCTGATGCAAACAACTGATGAGTTATCTACTCAAATTTGTTGAACAAAACGACTTACGTATTTTAAGCATGCTAACCTTTAGCCCGGTAAGCAAATTAAAAAAAAAACGCAATATGTAGGCTACACGAGAACGGAGCCGTCGAGTAACCAAAACAAATGCGTTAAACAAATTCGTACACGTTATTTATCAATTTAACTCTAGAAATAAAGGATATACAACGAGAAACAACGTTTGACAACCTTTAAACAGTTTTAATAACTATCTCAAAAATTGTCGCTCTGATGCAAACAACTGATGAGTTATCTACTCAAATTTGTTGAACAAAACGACTTACGTATTTTAAGCATGCTAACCTTTAGCCCGGTAAGCAAATTAAAAAAAAAAACGCAATATGTAGGCTACACGAGAACGGAGCCGTCGAGTAACCAAAACAAATGCGTTAAACAAATTCGTACACGTTATTTATCAATTTAACTCTAGAACTAAAGGATATACAACGACAAACAACGTTTGACAACCTTTAAACAGTTTTAATAACTATCTCAAAAATTGTCGCTCTGATGCAAACAACTGAGGAGTTATCTACTTAAATTTGTTGAACAAAACGACTTACGTATTTTAAGCATGCTAACCTTTAGCCCGGTAAGCAAATTAAAAAAAAAAACGCAATATGTAGGCTACACGAGAACTGAGCCGTCGAGTAACCAAAACAAATGCGTTAAACAAATTCGTACACGTTATTTATCAATTTAACTCTAGAATTAAAGGATATACAACGAGAAACAACGTTTGACAACCTTTAAACAGTTTTAATAACTATCTCAAAAATTGTCCCTCTGATGCAAACAACTGAGGAGTTATCTACTTAAATTTGTTGAACAAAACAACTTACGTATTTTAAGCATGCTAACCTTTAGCCCGGTAAGCAAATTAAAAAAAAAAAACGCAATATGTAGGCTACACGAGAAGGGAGACGTCGAGTAACCAAAACAAATGCGTTAAACAAATTCGTACACGTTATTTATCAATTTAACTCCAGAATTAAAGGATATACAACGAGAAACAACGTTTGACAACCTTTAAACAGTTTTAATAACTATCTCAAAAATTGTCGCTCTGATGCAAACAACTGAGGAGTTATCTACTTAAATTTGTTGAACAAAACGACTTACGTATTTTAAGCATGCTAACCTTTAGCCCGGTAAGCAAATTAAAAAAAAAGCAATATGTTGGCTAAACGAGAACGGAGACGTCGAGTAACCAAAACAAATGCGTTAAACAAATTCGCACACGTTATTTATCAATTTAACTCTACAATTAAAGGATATACAACGAGAAACAACGTTTGACAACCTTTAAACAGTTTTAATAACTATCTCAAAAATTGTCGCTCTGATGCAAAGAACTGAGGAGTTATCTACTTAAATTTGTTGAACAAAACAACTTACGTATTTTAAGCATGCTAACCTTTAGCCCGGTAAGCAAATTAAAAAAAAAAAAACGCAATATGTAGGCTACACGAGAACGGAGACGTCGAGTAACCAAAACAAATGCGTTAAACAAATTCGTACACGTTATTTATCAATTTAACTCTAGAATTAAAGGATATACAACGAGAAACAACGTTTGACAACCTTTAAACAGTTTTAATAACTATCTCAAAAATTGTCGCTCTGATGCAAACAACTGATGAGTTATCTACTCAAATTTGTTGAACAAAACGACTTACGTATTTTAAGCATGCTAACCTTTAGCCCGGTAAGCAAATTAAAAAAAAAAAACGCAATATGTAGGCTACACGAGAACGGAGCCGTCGAGTAACCAAAACAAATGCGTTAAACAAATTCGTACACGTTATTTATCAATTTAACTCTAGAATTAAAGGATATACAACGAGAAACAACGTTTGACAACCTTTAAACAGTTTTAATAACTATCTCAAAAATTATCGCTCTGATGCAAACAACTGAGGAGTTATCTACTTAAATTTGTTGAACAAAACGACTTACGTATTTTAAGCATGCTAACCTTTAGCCCGGTAAGCAAATTCAAAAAAAAAAAACGCAATATGTAGGCTACATGAGAACGGAGCCGTCGAGTAACCAAAACAAATGCGTTAAACAAATTCGTACACGTTATTTATCAATTTAACTCTAGAATTAAAGGATATACAACGAGAAACAACGTTTGACAACCTTTAAACAGTTTTAATAACTATCTCAAAAATTGTCGCTCTGATGCAAACAACTGCTGAGTTATCTACTCAAATTTGTTGAACAAAACGACTTACGTATTTTAAGCATGCTAACCTTTAGCCCGATAAGCAAATTAAAAAAAAACGCAATATGTAGGCTACACGAGAACGGAGACGTCGAGTAACCAAAACAAATGCGTTAAACAAATTCGTACACGTTATTTATCAATTTAACTCTAGAATTAAAGGATATCAACGAGAAACAACGTTTGACAACCTTTAAACAGTTTTAATAACTATCTCAAAAATTGTCGCTCTGATGCAAACAACTGAGGAGTTATCTACTTAAATTTGTTGAACAAAACGACTTACGTATTTTAAGCATGCTAACCTTTAGCCCGGTAAGCAAATTAAAAAAAAAAACGCAATATGTAGGCTACACGAGAACGGAGCCGTCGAGTAACCAAAACAAATGCGTTAAACAAATTCGTACACGTTATTTATCAATTTAACTCTAGAATTAAAGGATATACAACGAGAAACAACGTTTGACAACCTTTAAACAGTTTTAATAACTATCTCAAAAATTGTCGCTCTGATGCAAACAACTGATGAGTTATCTACTCAAATTTGTTGAACAAAACGACTTACGTATTTTAAGCATGCTAACCTTTAGCCCGGTAAGCAAATTAAAAAAAAAACGCAATATGTATGCTACACGAGAACGGAGCCGTCGAGTAACCAAAACAAATGCGTTAAACAAATTCGTACACGTTATTTATCAATTTAACTCTAGAATTAAAGGATATACAACGAGAAACAACGTTTGACAACCTTTAAACAGTTTTAATAACTATCTCAAAAATTGTCGCTCTGATGCAAACAACTGAGGAGTTATCTACTTAAATTTGTTGAACAAAACAACTTACGTATTTTAAGCTTGCTAACCTTTAGCCCGGTAAGCAAATTAAAAAAAAAACGCAATATGTAGGCTACACGAGAACGGGGACGTCGAGTAACCAAAACAAATGCGTTAAACAAATTCGTACACGTTATTTATCAATTTAACTCTAGAATTAAAGGATATACAACGAGAAACAACGTTTGACAACCTTTAAACAGTTTTAATAACTATCTCAAAAATTGTCGCTCTGATGCAAACAACTGATGAGTTATCTACTTAAATTTGTTGAACAAAACGACTTACGTATTTTAAGCATGCTAACTTTTAGCCCGGTAAGCAAATTAAAAAAAAACGCAATATGTAAGCTACACGAGAACGGAGCCGTCGAGTAACCAAAACAAATGCGTTAAACAAATTCGTACACGTTATTTATCAATTTAACTCTAGAATTAAAGGATATACAGCGAGAAACAACGTTTGACAACCTTTAAACAGTTTTAATAACTATCTCAAAAATTGTCGCTCTGATGCAAACAACTGAGGAGTTATCTACTTAAATTTGTTGAACAAAACGACTTACGTATTTTAAGCATGCTAACCTTTAGCCCGGTAAGCAAATTAAAAAAAAACGCAATATGTAGGCTACACGAGAACGGAGCCGTCGAGTAACCAAAACAAATGCGTTAAACAACTTCGTACACGTTATTTTTCAATCTATCTCTAGAATTAAAGGATATACAACGAGAAACAACGTTTGACAACCTTTAAACAGTTTTAATAACTATCTCAAAAATTGTCGCTCTGATGCAAACGACTGATGAGTTATCTACTTAAATTTGTTGAACAAAACGACTTACGTATTTTAAGCATGCTAACCTTTAGCCCGGTAAGCAAATTAAAAAAAAAACGCAATATGTAGGCTACACGAGAACGGAGCCGTCGAGTAACCAAAACAAATGCGTTAAACAAATTCGTACACGTTATTTATCAATTTAACTCCAGGATTAAAGGATATACAACGAGAAACAACATTTGACAACCTTTAAACAGTTTTAATAACTATCTCAAAAATTGTCGCTCTGATGCAAACAACTGAGGAGTTATCTACTTAAATTTGTTGAACAAAACAACTTACGTATTTTAAGCTTGCTAACCTTTAGCCCGGTAAGCAAATTAAAAAAAAAAACGCAATATGTAGGCTACACGAGAACGGAGACGTCGAGTAACCAAAACAAATGCGTTAAACAAATTCGTACACGTTATTTATCAATTTAACTCTAGAATTAAAGGATATACAACGAGAAACAATGTTTGGCAACCTTTAAACAGTTTTAATAACTATCTCAAAAATTTTCGCTCTGATGCAAACAACTGATGAGTTATCTACTTAAATTTGTTGAACAAAACGACTTACGTATTTTAAGCATGCTAACCTTTAGCCCGGTAAGCAAATTAAAAAAAAAACGCAATATGTAGGCTACACGAGAACGGAGCCGTCGAGTAACCAAAAGAAATGCGTTAAACAAATTCGTACACGTTATTTATCAATTTAACTCTAGAATTAAAGGATATACAACGAGAAACAACGTTTGACAACCTTTAAACATTTTTAATAACTATCTCAAAAATTGTCGCTCTGATGCAAACAACTGAGGAGTTATCTACTTAAATTTGTTGAACAAAACGACTTACGTATTTTAAGCATGCTAACCTTTAGCCCGGTAAGCAAATTAAAAAAAAAACGCAATATGTAGGCTACACGAGAACTGCGCCGTCGAGTAACCAAAACAAATGCGTTAAACAAATTCGTACACGTTATTTATCAATTTAACTCTAGAATTAAAGGATATACAACGAGAAACAACGTTTGACAACCTTTAAACAGTTTTAATAACTATCTCAAAAATTGTCGCTCTGATGCAAACAACTGATGAGTTATCTACTTAAATTTGTTGAACAAAACGACTTACGTATTTTAAGCATGCTAACCTTTAGCCCGGTAAGCAAATTAAAAAAAAAACGCAATATGTAGGCTACACGAGAACTCAGCCGTCGAGTAACCAAAACAAATGCGTTAAACAAATTCGTACACGTTATTTATCAATTTAACTCTAGAAATAAAGGATATACAACGAGAAACAACGTTTGACAACCTTTAAACAGTTTTAATAACTATCTCAAAAATTGTCGCTCTGATGCAAACAACTGAGGAGTTATCTACTTAAATTTGTTGAACAAAACGACTTACGTATTTTAAGCATGCTAACCTTTAGCCCGGTAAGCAAATTAAAAAAAAACGCAATATGTAGGCTACACGAGAACGGAGCCGTCGAGTAACCAAAACAAATGCGTTAAACAAATTCGTACACGTTATTTATCAATTTAACTCTAGAATTAAAGGATATACAACGAGAAACAACGTTTGACAACCTTTAAACAGTTTTAATAACTATCTCAAAAATTGTCGCTCTGATGCAAACAACTGAGGAGTTATCTACTTAAATTTGTTGAACAAAACGACTTACGTATTTTAAGCATGCTAACGTTTAGCCCGGTAAGCAAATTAAAAAAAAAAAAACGCAATATGTAGGCTACACGAGAACTGCGCCGTCGAGTAACCAAAACAAATGCGTTAAACAAATTCGTACACGTTATTTATCAATTTAATTCTAGAATTAAAGGATATACAACGAGAAACAACGTTTGACAACCTTTAAATAGTTTTAATAACTATCTCAAAAATTGTCGCTCTGATGCAAACAACTGAGGAGTTATCTACTTAAATTTGTTGAACAAAACGACTTACGTATTTTAAGCATGCTAACTTTTAGCCCGGTAAGCAAATTAAAAAAAAAACGCAATATGTAGGCTACACGAGAACTGAGCCGTCGAGTAACCAAAACAAATGCGTTAAACAAATTCGTACACGTTATTTATCAATTTAACTCTAGAATTAAAGGATATACAACGAGAAACAACGTTTGACAACCTTTAAACAGTTTTAATAACTATCTCAAAAATTGACGCTCTGATGCAAACAACTGAGGAGTTATCTACTTAAATTTGTTGAACAAAACGACTTACGTATTTTAAGCATGCTAACCTTTAGCCCGGTAAGCAAATAAAAAAAAAAACGCAATATGTAGGCTACACGAGAACTGAGCCGTCGAGTAACCAAAACAAATGCGTTAAACAAATTCGTACACGTTATTTATCAATTTAACTCTAGAATTAAAGGATATACAACGAGAAACAACGTTTGACAACCTTTAAACAGTTTTAATAACTATCTCAAAAGTTGTCGCTCTGATGCAAACAACTGATGAGTTATCTACTCAAATTTGTTGAACAAAACGACTTACGTATTTTAAGCATGCTAACCTTTAGCCCGGTAAGCAAAATAAAAAAAAAACGCAATATGTAGGCTACACGAGAACGGAGCCGTCGAGTAACCAAAACAAATGCGTTAAACAAATTCGTACACGTTATTTATCAATTTAACTCTAGAATTAAAGGATATACAACGAGAAACAACGTTTGACAACCTTTAAACAGTTTTAATAACTATCTCAAAAATTGTCGCTCTGATGCAAACAACTTATGAGTTATCTACTTAAATTTGTTCAACAAAACGACTTACGTATTTTAAGCATGCTAACCTTTAGCCCGGTAAGCAAATTAAAAAAAAAAACGCAATATGTAGGCTACACGAGAACGGAGCCGTCGAGTAACCAAAACAAATGCGTTAAACAAATTCGTACACGTTATTTATCAACTTAACTCTAGAATTAAAGGATATACAACGAGAAACAACGTTTGACAACCTTTAAACAGTTTTAATAACTATCTCAAAAATTGTCGCTCTGATGCAAACAACTGAGGAGTTATCTACTTAAATTTGTTGAACAAAACGACTTACGTATTTTAAGCATGCTAACCTTTAGCCCGGTAAGCAAATTTAAAAAAAAACGCAATATGTAGGCTACACGAGAACTGAGCCGTCGAGTAACCAAAACAAATGCGTTAAACAAATTCGTACACGTTATTTATCAATTTAACTCTAGAATTAAAGGATATACAACGAGAAACAACGTTTGACAACCTTTAAACAGTTTTAATAACTATCTCAAAAATTGTCGCTCTGATGCAAACAACTGATGAGTTATCTACTCAAATTTGTTGAACAAAGCGACTTACGTATTTTAAGCATGCTAACCTTTAGCCCGGTAAGCAAAGTAAAAAAAAAACGCAATATGTAGGCTACACGAGAACGGAGCCGTCGAGTAACCAAAACAAATGCGTTAAACAAATTCGTACACGTTATTTATCAATTTAACTCTAGAATTAAAGGATATAGAACGAGAAACAACGTTTGACAACCTTTAAACAGTTTTAATAACTATCTCAAAAATTGTCGCTCTGATGCAAACAACTGAGGAGTTATCTACTTAAATTTGTTGAACAAAACGACTTACGTATTTTAAGCATGCTAACCTTTAGCCCGGTAAGCAAATTAAAAAAAAACGCAAAATGTAGGCTACACGAGAACGGAGCCGTCGAGTAACCAAAAGAAATGCGTTAAACAAATTCGTACACGTTATTTATCAATTTAACTCTAGAATTAAAGGATATACAACGAGAAACAACGTTTGACAACCTTTAAACAATTTTAATAACTATCTCAAAAATTGTCGCTCTGATGCAAACAACTGAGGAGTTATCTACTTAAATTTGTTGAACAAAACGCCTTACGTATTTTAAGCATGCTAACCTTTAGCCCGGTAAGCAAATTAAAAAAAAAACGCAATATGTAGGCTACACGAGAACGGAGACGTCGAGTAACCAAAACAAATGCGTTAAACAAATTCGTACACGTTATTTATCAATTTAACTCTATAATTAAAGGATATACAACGAGAAACAACGTTTGACAACCTTTAAACAGTTTTAATAACTATCTCAAAAATTGTCGCTCTGATGCAAACAACTGATGAGTTATCTACTCAAATTTGTTGAACAAAACGACTTACGTATTTTAAGCATGCTAATCTTTAGCCCGGTAAGCAAATTAAAAAAAAAAACGCAATATGTAGGCTACACGAGAACGGAGCCGTCGAGTAACCAAAACAAATGCGTTAAACAAATTCGTACACGTTATTTATCAATTTAACTCTAGAATTAAAGGATATACAACGAGAAACAACGTTTGACAACCTTTAAACAGTTTTAATAACTATCTCAAAAATTGTCGATCTGATGCAAACAACTGATGAGTTATCTACTCAAATTTGTTGAGCAAAACGACTTACGTATTTTAAGCATGCTAACCTTTAGCCCGGTAAGCAAATTAAAAAAAAAACGCAATATGTAGGCTACACGAGAACGGAAACGTCGAGTAACCAAAACAAATGCGTTAAACAATTTCGTACACGTTATTTATCAATTTAACTCTAGAATTAAAGGATATACAACGAGAAACAACGTTTGACAACCTTTAAACAGTTTTAATAACTATCTCAAAAATTGTCGCTCTGATGCAAACAACTGAGGAGTTATCTACTTAAATTTGTTGAACAAAACAACTTACGTATTTTAAGCATGCTAACCTTTAGCCCGGTAAGCAAATTAAAAAAAAACGCAATATGTAGGCTACACGAGAACAGAGCCGTCGAGTAACCAAAAGAAATGCGTTAAACAAATTCGTACACGTTATTTATCAATTTAACTCTAGAATTAAAGGATATACAACGAGAAACAACGTTTGACAACCTTTAAACATTTTTAATAACTATCTCAAAAATTGTCGCTCTGATGCAAACAACTGAGGAGTTATCTACTTAAATTTGTTGAACAAAACGACTTACGTATTTTAAGCATGCTAACCTTTAGCCCGGTAAGCAAATTAAAAAAAAAACGCAATATGTAGGCTACACGAGAACTGCGTCGTCGAGTAACCAAAACAAATGCGTTAAACAAATTCGTACACGTTATTTATCAATTTAACTCTAGAATTAAAGGATATACAACGAGAAACAACGTTTGACAACCTTTAAACAGTTTTAATAACTATCTCAAAAATTGTCGCTCTGATGCAAACAACTGATGAGTTATCTACTTAAATTTGTTGAACAAAACGACTTACGTATTTTAAGCATGCTAACCTTTAGCCCGGTAAGCAAATTAAAAAAAAAAACGCAATATGTAGGCTACACGAGAACTCAGCCGTCGAGTAACCAAAACAAATGCGTTAAACAAATTCGTACACGTTATTTATCAATTTAACTCTAGAAATAAAGGATATACAACGAGAAACAACGTTTGACAACCTTTAAACAGTTTTAATAACTATCTCAAAAATTGTCGCTCTGATGCAAACAACTGAGGAGTTATCTACTTAAATTTGTTGAACAAAACGACTTACGTATTTTAAGCATGCTAACCTTTAGCCCGGTAAGCAAATTAAAAAAAAACGCAATATGTAGGCTACACGAGAACGGAGCCGTCGAGTAACCAAAACAAATGCGTGAAACAAATTCGTACACGTTATTTATCAATTTAACTCTAGAATTAAAGGATATACAACGAGAAACAACGTTTGACAACCTTTAAACAGTTTTAATAACTATCTCAAAAATTGTCGCTCTGATGCAAACAACTGAGGAGTTATCTACTTAAATTTGTTGAACAAAACGACTTACGTATTTTAAGCATGCTAACGTTTAGCCCGGTAAGCAAATTAAAAAAAAAAAAACGCAATATGTAGGCTACACGAGAACTGCGCCGTCGAGTAACCAAAACAAATGCGTTAAACAAATTCGTACACGTTATTTATCAATTTAATTCTAGAATTAAAGGATATACAACGAGAAACAACGTTTGACAACCTTTAAATAGTTTTAATAACTATCTCAAAAATTGTCGCTCTGATGCAAACAACTGAGGAGTTATCTACTTAAATTTGTTGAACAAAACGACTTACGTATTTTAAGCTTGCTAACTTTTAGCCCGGTAAGCAAATTAAAAAAAAAACGCAATATGTAGGCTACACGAGAACTGAGCCGTCGAGTAACCAAAACAAATGCGTTAAACAAATTCGTACACGTTATTTATCAATTTAACTCTAGAATTAAAGGATATACAACGAGAAACAACGTTTGACAACCTTTAAACAGTTTTAATAACTATCTCAAAAATTGACGCTCTGATGCAAACAACTGAGGAGTTATCTACTTAAATTTGTTGAACAAAACGACTTACGTATTTTAAGCATGCTAACCTTTAGCCCGGTAAGCAAATAAAAAAAAAAACGCAATATGTGGGCTACACGAGAACTGAGCCGTCGAGTAACCAAAACAAATGCGTTAAACAAATTCGTACACGTTATTTATCAATTTAACTCTAGAATTAAAGGATATACAACGAGAAACAACGTTTGACAACCTTTAAACAGTTTTAATAACTATCTCAAAAGTTGTCGCTCTGATGCAAACAACTGATGAGTTATCTACTCAAATTTGTTGAACAAAACGACTTACGTATTTTAAGCATGCTAACCTTTAGCCCGGTAAGCAAAATAAAAAAAAAACGCAATATGTAGGCTACACGAGAACGGAGCCGTCGAGTAACCAAAACAAATGCGTTAAACAAATTCGTACACGTTATTTATCAATCTAACTCTAGAATTAAAGGATATACAACGAGAAACAACGTTTGACAACCTTTAAACAGTTTTAATAACTATCTCAAAAATTGTCGCTCTGATGCAAAAAACTGAGGAGTTATCTACTTAAATTTGTTGAACAAAACGACTTACGTATTTTAAGCATGCTAACCTTTAGCCCGGTAAGCAAATTAAAAAAAAAACGCAATATGTAGGCTACCCGAGAACGGAGCCGTCGAGTAACCAAAACAAATGCGTTAAACAAATTCGTATACGTTATTTATCAATTTAACTCTAGAATTAAAGGATATACAACGAGAAACAACGTTTGACAACCTTTAAACAGTTTTAATAACTATCTCAAAAATTGTCGCTCTGATGCAAACAACTGATGAGTTATCTACTTAAATTTGTTGAACAAAACGACTTACGTATTTTAAGCATGCTAACCTTTAGCCCGGTAAGCAAATTAAAAAAAAAAACGCAATATGTAGGCTACACGAGAACGGAAACGTCGAGTAACCAAAACAAATGCGTTAAACAAATTCGTACACGTTATTTATCAATTTAACTCTAGAATTAAAGGATATACAACGAGAAACAACGTTTGACAACCTTTAAACAGTTTTAATAACTATCTCAAAAATTGTCGCTCTGATGCAAACAACTGATGAGTTATCTACTCAAATTTGTTGAACAAAACGACTTACGTATTTTAAGCATGCTAACCTTTAGCCCGGTAAGCAAATTAAAAAAAAAACGCAATATGTAGGCTACACGAGAACGAAAACGTCGAGTAACCAAAACAAATGCGTTAAACAAATTCGTACACGTTATTTATCAATTTAACTCTAGAATTAAAGGATATACAACGAGAAACAACGTTTGACAACCTTTAAACAGTTTTAATAACTATCTCAAAAATTGTCGCTCTGATGCAAACAACTGAGGAGTTATCTACTTAAATTTGTTGAACAAAACAACTTACGTATTTTAAGCATGCTAACCTTTAGCCCGGTAAGCAAATTAAAAAAAAAACGCAATATGTAGGCTACACGAGAACGGAGACGTCGAGTAACCAAAACAAATGCGTTAAACAAATTCGTACACGTTATTTATCAATTTAACTCTAGAATTAAAGGATATACAACGAGAAACAACGTTTGACAACCTTTAAACAGTTTTAATAACTATCTCAAAAATTGTCGCTCTGATGCAAACAACTGATGAGTTATCTACTCAAATTTGTTGAACAAAACGACTTACGTATTTTAAGCATGCTAACCTTTAGCCCGGTAAGCAAATTAAAAAAAAAACGCAATATGTAGGCTACACGAGAACGGAGCCGTCGAGTAACCAAAACAAATGCGTTAAACAAATTCGTACACGTTATTTATCAATTTAACTCTAGAATTAAAGGATATACAACGAGAAACAACGTTTGACAACCTTTAAACAGTTTTAATAACTATCTCAAAAATTGTCGCTCTGATGGAAACAACTGATGAGTTATCTACTCAAATTTGTTGAACAAAACGACTTACGTATTTTAAGCATGCTAACCTTTAGCCCGGTAAGCAAATTAAAAAAAAAACGCAATATGTAAGCTACACGAGAACGGAGCCGTCGAGTAACCAAAACAAATGCGTTAAACAAATTCGTACACGTTATTTATCAATTTAACTCTAGAACTAAAGGATATACAACGACAAACAACGTTTGACAACCTTTAAACAGTTTTAATAACTATCTCAAAAATTGTCGCTCTGATGCAAACAACTGAGGAGTTATCTACTTAAATTTGTTGAACAAAACGACTTACGTATTTTAAGCATGCTAACCTTTAGCCCGGTAAGCAAATTAAAAAAAAAAAACGCAATATGTAGGCTACACGAGAACTGAGCCGTCGAGTAACCAAAACAAATGCGTTAAACAAATTCGTACACGTTATTTATCAATTTAACTCTAGAATTAAAGGATATACAACGAGAAACAACGTTTGACAACCTTTAAACAGTTTTAATAACTATCTCAAAAATTGTCGCTCTGATGCAAACAACTGAGGAGTTATCTACTTAAATTTGTTGAACAAAACAACTTACGTATTTTAAGCATGCTAACCTTTAGCCCGGTAAGCAAATTAAAAAAAAAAAAACGCAATATGTAGCCTACACGAGAACTGAGCCGTCGAGTAACCAAAACAAATGCGTTAAACAAATTCGTACACGTTATTTATCAATTTAACTCTATAATTAAAGGATATACAACGAGAAACAACGTTTGACAACCTTTAAACAGTTTTAATAACTATCTCAAAAATTGTCGCTCTGATGCAAACAACTGATGAGTTATCTACTCAAATTTGTTGAACAAAACGACTTACGTATTTTAAGCATGCTAACCTTTAGCCCGGTAAGCAAATTAAAAAAAAAAACGCAATATGTAGGCTACACGAGAACGGAGCCGTCGAGTAACCAAAACAAATGCGTTAAACAAATTCGTACACGTTATTTATCAATTTAACTCTAGAATTAAAGGATATACAACGAGAAACAACGTTTGACAACCTTTAAACAGTTTTAATAACTATCTCAAAAATTATCGCTCTGATGCAAACAACTGAGGAGTTATCTACTTAAATTTGTTGAACAAAACGACTTACGTATTTTAAGCATGCTAACCTTTAGCCCGGTAAGCAAATTCAAAAAAAAACGCAATATGTAAGCTACATGAGAACGGAGCCGTCGAGTAACCAAAACAAATGCGTTAAACAAATTCGTACACGTTATTTATCAATTTAACTCTAGAATTAAAGGATATACAACGAGAAACAACGTTTGACAACCTTTAAACAGTTTTAATAACTATCTCAAAAATTGTCGCTCTGATGCAAACAACTGCTGAGTTATCTACTCAAATTTGTTGAACAAAACGACTTACGTATTTTAAGCATGCTAACCTTTAGCCCGGTAAGCAAATTAAAAAAAAACGCAATATGTAGGCTACACGAGAACGGAGGCGTCGAGTAACCAAAACAAATGCGTTAAACAAATTCGTACACGTTATTTATCAATTTAACTCTAGAATTAAAGGATATCAACGAGAAACAACGTTTGACAACCTTTAAACAGTTTTAATAACTATCTCAAAAATTGTCGCTCTGATGCAAACAACTGAGGAGTTATCTACTTAAATTTGTTGAACAAAACGACTTACGTATTTTAAGCATGCTAACCTTTAGCCCGGTAAGCAAATTAAAAAAAAAAAACGCAATATGTAGGCTACACGAGAACGGAGCCGTCGAGTAACCAAAACAAATGCGTTAAACAAATTCGTACACGTTATTTATCAATTTAACTCTAGAATTAAAGGATATACAACGAGAAACAACGTTTGACAACCTTTAAACAGTTTTAATAACTATCTCAAAAATTGTCGCTCTGATGCAAACAACTGATGAGTTATCTACTCAAATTTGTTGAACAAAACGACTTACGTATTTTAAGCATGCTAACCTTTAGCCCGGTAAGCAAATTAAAAAAAAACGCAATATGTATGCTACACGAGAACGGAGCCGTCGAGTAACCAAAACAAATGCGTTAAACAAATTCGTACACGTTATTTATCAATTTAACTCTAGAATTAAAGGATATACAACGAGAAACAACGTTTGACAACCTTTAAACAGTTTTAATAACTATCTCAAAAATTGTCGCTCTGATGCAAACAACTGAGGAGTTATCTACTTAAATTTGTTGAACAAAACAACTTACGTATTTTAAGCTTGCTAACCTTTAGCCCGGTAAGCAAATTAAAAAAAAAACGCAATATGTAGGCTACACGAGAACGGGGACGTCGAGTAACCAAAACAAATGCGTTAAACAAATTCGTACACGTTATTTATCAATTTAACTCTAGAATTAAAGGATATACAACGAGAAACAACGTTTGACAACCTTTAAACAGTTTTAATAACTATCTCAAAAATTGTCGCTCTGATGCAAACAACTGATGAGTTATCTACTTAAATTTGTTGAACAAAACGACTTACGTATTTTAAGCATGCTAACCTTTAGCCCGGTAAGCAAATTAAAAAAAAAACGCAATATGTAGGCTACACGAGAACGGAGCCGTCGAGTAACCAAAACAAATGCGTTAAACAAATTCGTACACGTTATTTATCAATTTAACTCTAGAATTAAAGGATATACAGCGAGAAACAACGTTTGACAACCTTTAAACAGTTTTAATAACTATCTCAAAAATTGTCGCTCTGATGCAAACAACTGAGGAGTTATCTACTTAAGTTTGTTGAACAAAACGACTTACGTATTTTAAGCATGCTAACCTTTAGCCCGGTAAGCAAATTAAAAAAAAACGCAATATGTAGGCTACACGAGAACGGAGCCGTCGAGTAACCAAAACAAATGCGTTAAACAACTTCGTACACGTTATTTTTCAATCTAACTCTAGAATTAAAGGATATAAAACGAGAAACAATGTTTGACAACCTTTAAACAGTTTTAATAACTATCTCAAAAATTGTCGCTCTGATGCAAGCAACTGATGAGTTATCTACTTAAATTTGTTGAACAAAACGACTTACGTATTTTAAGCATGCTAACCTTTAGCCCGGTAAGCAAATTAAAAAAAAACGCAATATGTAGGCTACACGAGAACGGAGCCGTCGAGTAACCAAAAGAAATGCGTTAAACAAATTCGTACACGTTATTTATCAATTTAACTCCAGAATTAAAGGATATACAACGAGAAACAACATTTGACAACCTTTAAACAGTTTTAATAACTATCTCAAAAATTGTCGCTCTGATGCAAACAACTGAGGAGTTATCTACTTAAATTTGTTGAACAAAACAACTTACGTATTTTAAGCTTGCTAACCTTTAGCCCGGTAAGCAAATTAAAAAAAAAACGCAATATGTAGGCTACACGAGAACGGAGACGTCGAGTAACCAAAACAAATGCGTTAAACAAATTCGTACACGTTATTTATCAATTTAACTCTAGAATTAAAGGATATACAACGAGAAACAACGTTTGACAACCTTTAAACAGTTTTAATAACTATCTCAAAAATTTTCGCTCTGATGCAAACAACTGATGAGTTATCTACTTAAATTTGTTGAACAAAACGACTTACGTATTTTAAGCATGCTAACCTTTAGCCCGGTAAGCAAATTAAAAAAAAAACCCAATATGTAGGCTACACGAGAACGGAGCCGTCGAGTAACCAAAAGAAATGCGTTAAACAAATTCGTACACGTTATTTATCAATTTAACTCTAGAATTAAAGGATATACAACGAGAAACAACGTTTGACAACCTTTAAACATTTTTAATAACTATCTCAAAAATTGACGCTCTGATGCAAACAACTGAGGAGTTATCTACTTAAATTTGTTGAACAAAACGACTTACGTATTTTAAGCATGCTAACCTTTAGCCCGGTAAGCAAATTAAAAAAAAAACGCAATATGTAGGCTACACGAGAACTGCGCCGTCGAGTAACCAAAACAAATGCGTTAAACAAATTCGTACACGTTATTTATCAATTTAACTCTAGAATTAAAGGATATACAACGAGAAACAACGTTTGACAACCTTTAAACAGTTTTAATAACTATCTCAAAAATTGTCGCTCTGATGCAAACAACTGATGAGTTATCTACTTAAATTTGTTGAACAAAACGACTTACGTATTTTAAGCATGCTAACCTTTAGCCCGGTAAGCAAATTAAAAAAAAAAAACGCAATATGTAGGCTACACGAGAACTCAGCCGTCGAGTAACCAAAACAAATGCGTTAAACAAATTCGTACACGTTATTTATCAATTTAACTCTAGAAATAAAGGATATACAACGAGAAACAACGTTTGACAACCTTTAAACAGTTTTAATAACTATCTCAAAAATTGTCGCTCTTATGCAAACAACTGATGAGTTATCTACTCAAATTTGTTGAACAAAACGACTTACGTATTTTAAGCATGCCAACCTTTAGCCCGGTAAGCAAATTAAAAAAAAAAAACGCAATATGTAGGCTACACGAGAACGGAGACGTCGAGTAACCAAAACAAATGCGTTAAACAAATTCGTACACGTTATTTATCAATTTAACTCTAGAATTAAAGGATATACAACGAGAAACAACGTTTGACAACCTTTAAACAGTTTTAATAACTATCTCAAAAATTGTCGCTCTGATGCAAACAACTGAGGAGTTATCTACTTAAATTTGTTGAACAAAACGACTTACGTATTTTAAGCATGCTAACCTTTAGCCCGGTAAGCAAATTAAAAAAAAAAAACGCAATATTTAGGCTACACGAGAACTGCGCCGTCGAGTAACCAAAACAAATGCGTTAAACAAATTCGTACACGTTATTTATCAATTTAATTCTAGAATTAAAGGATATACAACGAGAAACAACGTTTGACAACCTTTAAATAGTTTTAATAACTATCTCAAAAATTGTTGCTCTGATGCAAACAACTGAGGAGTTATCTACTTAAATTTGTTGAACAAAACGACTTACGTATTTTAAGCATGCTAACTTTTAGCCCGGTAAGCAAATTAAAAAAAAAACGCAATATGTAGGCTACACGAGAACTGAGCCGTCGAGTAACCAAAACAAATGCGTTAAACAAATTCGTACACGTTATTTATCAATTTAACTCTAGAATTAAAGGATATACAACGAGAAACAACGTTTGACAACCTTTAAACAGTTTTAATAACTATCTCAAAAATTGACGCTCTGATGCAAACAACTGAGGAGTTATCTACTTAAATTTGTTGAACAAAACGACTTACGTATTTTAAGCATGCTAACCTTTAGCCCGGTAAGCAAATAAAAAAAAAAACGCAATATGTAGGCTACACGAGAACTGAGTCGTCGAGTAACCAAAACAAATGCGTTAAACAAATTCGTACACGTTATTTATCAATTTAACTCTAGAATTAAAGGATATACAACGAGAAACAACGTTTGACAACCTTTAAACAGTTTTAATAACTATCTCAAAAATTGTCGCTCTGATGCAAACAACTGATGAGTTATCTACTCAAATTTGTTGAACAAAACGACTTACGTATTTTAAGCATGCTAACCTTTAGCCCGGTAAGCAAAATAAAAAAAAAACGCAATATGTAGGCTACACGAGAACGGAGCCGTCGAGTAACCAAAACAAATGCGTTAAACAAATTCGTACACGTTATTTATCAATCTAACTCTAGAATTAAAGGATATACAACGAGAAACAACGTTTGACAACCTTTAAACAGTTTTAATAACTATCTCAAAAATTGTCGCTCTGATGCAAAAAACTGAGGAGTTATCTACTTAAATTTGTTGAACAAAACGACTTACGTATTTTAAGCATGCTAACCTTTAGCCCGGTAAGCAAATTAAAAAAAAAAAACGCAATATGTAGGCTACACGATAACGGAGCCGTCGAGTAACCAAAACAAATGCGTTAAATAAATTCGTATACGTTATTTATCAATTTAACTCTAGAATTAAAGGATATACAACGAGAAACAACGTTTGACAACCTTTAAACAGTTTTAATAACTATCTCAAAAATTGTCGCTCTGATGCAAACAACTGATGAGTTATCTACTTAAATTTGTTCAACAAAACGACTTACGTATTTTAAGCATGCTAACCTTTAGCCCGGTAAGCAAATTAAAAAAAAAACGCAATATGTAGGCTACACGAGAACGGAGCCGTCGAGTAACCAAAACAAATGCGTTAAACAAATTCGTACACGTTATTTATCAACTTAACTCTAGAATTAAAGGATATACAACGAGAAACAACGTTTGACAACCTTTAAACAGTTTTAATAACTATCTCAAAAATTGTCGCTCTGATGCAAACAACTGAGGAGTTATCTACTTAAATTTGTTGAACAAAACGACTTACGTATTTTAAGCATGCTAACCTTTAGCCCGGTAAGCAAATTTAAAAAAAAACGCAATATGTAGGCTACACGAGAACTGAGCCGTCGAGTAACCAAAACAAATGCGTTAAACAAATTCGTACACGTTATTTATCAATTTAGCTCTAGAATTAAAGGATATACAACGAGAAATAACGTTTGACAACCTTTAAACAGTTTTAATAACTATCTCAAAAATTGTCGCTCTGATGCAAACAACTGATGAGTTATCTACTCAAATTTGTTGAACAAAACGACTTACGTATTTTAAGCATGCTAACCTTTAGCCCGGTAAGCAAATTAAAAAAAAAAGGCAATATGTAGGCTACACGAGAACTGAGCCGTCGAGTAACCAAAACAAATGCGTTAAACAAATTCGTACACGTTATTTATCAATTTAACTCTTGAATTGAAGGATATACAACGAGAAACAACGTTTGACAACCTTTAAACAGTTTTAATAACTATCTCAAAAATTGTCGCTCTGATGCAAACAACTGATGATTTATCTACTCAAATTTGTTGAACAAAGCGACTTACGTATTTTAAGCATGCTAACCTTTAGCCCGGTAAGCAAAGTAAAAAAAAAAACGCAATATGTAGGCTACACGAGAACGGAGCCGTCGAGTAACCAAAACAAATGCGTTAAACAAATTCGTACACGTTATTTATCAATTTAACTCTAGAATTAAAGGATATACAACGAGAAACAACGTTTGACAACCTTTAAACAGTTTTAATAACTATCTCAAAAATTGTCGCTCTGATGCAAACAACTGAGGAGTTATCTACTTAAATTTGTTGAACAAAACGACTTACGTATTTTAAGCATGCTAACCTTTAGCCCGGTAAGCAAATTAAAAAAAAAACGCAAAATGTAGGCTACACGAGAACGGAGCCGTCGAGTAACCAAAAGAAATGCGTTAAACAAATTCGTACACGTTATTTATCAATTTAACTCTAGAATTAAAGGATATACAACGAGAAACAACGTTTGACAACCTTTAAACAATTTTAATAACTATCTCAAAAATTGTCGCTCTGATGCAAACAACTGAGGAGTTATCTACTTAAATTTGTTGAACAAAACGCCTTACGTATTTTAAGCATGCTAACCTTTAGCCCGGTAAGCAAATTAAAAAAAAAAAACGCAATATGTAGGCTACACGAGAACTGAGCCGTCGAGTAACCAAAATAAATGCGTTAAACAAATTCGTACAGGTTATTTATCAACTTAACTCTAGAATTAAAGGATATACAACGAGAAACAACGTTTGACAACCTTTAAATAGTTTTAATAACTATCTTAAAAATTGTCGCTCTGATGCAAACAACTGAGGAGTTATCTACTTAAATTTGTTGAACAAAACGACTTACGTATTTTAAGCATGCTAACCTTTAGCCCGGTAAGCAAATTAAAAAAAAAACGCAAAATGTAGGCTACACGAGAACGGAGCCGTCGAGTAACCAAAAGAAATGCGTTAAACAAATTCGTACACGTTATTTATCAATTTAACTCTAGAATTAAAGGATATACAACGAGAAACAACGTTTGACAACCTTTAAACAATTTTAATAACTATCTCAAAAATTGTCGCTCTGATGCAAACAACTGAGGAGTTATCTACTTAAATTTGTTGAACAAAACGACTTACGTATTTTAAGCATGCTAACCTTTATTTTTATTTTTTTTTATTTAACCTTTAGCCCGGTAAGCAAATTAAAAAAAAAAAAACGCAATATGTAGGCTACACGAGAACTGAGCCTTCGAGTAACCAAAACAAATGCGTTAAACAAATTCGTACGGATTATTTATCAATTTAACTCTAGAATTAAAGGATATACAACGAGAAACAACGTTTGACAACCTTTAAACAATTTTAATAACTATCTCAAAAATTGTCGCTCTGATGCAAACAACTGAGGAGTTATCTACTTAAATTTGTTGAACAAAACGACTTACGTATTTTAAGCATGCTAACCTTTAGCCCGGTAAGCAAATTAAATAAAAAACGCAATATGTAGGCTACACGAGAACGGAGCCGTCGAGTAACCAAAACAAATGCGTTAAACAAATTCGTACACGTTATTTATCAATTTAACTCTAGAATTAAAAGATATACAACGAGAAACAACGTTTGACAACCTTTAAACAGTTTTAATAACTATCTCAAAAATTGTCGCTCTGATGCAAACAACTGATGAGTTATCTACTTAAATTTGTTGAACAAAACGACTTACGTATTTTAAGCATGCTAACCTTTAGCCCGGTAAGCAAATTAAAAAAAAGACGCAATATGTAGGCTACACGAGAACGGAGCCGTCGAGTAACCAAAACAAATGCGTTAAACAAATTCGTACACGTTATTTATCAATTTAACTCTAGAATTAAAGGATATACAACGAGAAACAACGTTTGACAACCTTTAAACAGTTTTAATAACTATCTCAAAAATTGTCGCTCTGATGCAAACAACTGAGGAGTTATCTACTTAAATTTGTTGAACAAAACGACTTACGTATTTTAAGCATGCTAACCTTTAGCCCGGTAAGCAAATTAAAAAAAAAACGCAATATGTAGGCTACACGAGAACGGAGACGTCGAGTAACCAAAACAAATGCGTTAAACAAATTCGTACACGTTATTTATCAATTTAACTCTAGAATTAAAAGATATACAACGAGAAACAACGTTTGACAACCTTTAAACAGTTTTAATAACTATCTCAAAAATTGTCGCTCTGATGCAAACAACTGATGAGTTATCTACTTAAATTTGTTGAACAAAACGACTTACGTATTTTAAGCATGCTAACCTTTAGCCCGGTAAGCAAATTAAAAAAAAAACGCAATATGTAGGCTACACGAGAACGGAGACGTCGAGTAACCAAAACAAATGCGTTAAACAAATTCGTACACGTTATTTATCAATTTAACTCTAGAATTAAAGGATATACAACGAGAAACAACGTTTGACAACCTTTAAACAGTTTTAATAACTATCTCAAAAATTGTCGCTCTGATGCAAACAACTGAGGAGTTATCTACTTAAATTTGTTGAACAAAACGACTTACGTATTTTAAGCATGCTAACCTTTAGCCCGGTAAGCAAATTAAAAAAAAAAACGCAATATGTAGGCTACACGAGAACGGAGACGTCGAGTAACCAAAACAAATGCGTTAAACAAATTCATACACGTTATTTATCAATTTAACTCTAGAATTAAAGGATATACAACGAGAAACAACGTTTGACAACCTTTAAACAGTTTTAATAACTATCTCAAAAATTGTCGCTCTGATGCAAACAACTGATGAGTTATCTACTTAAATTTGTTGAACAAAACGACTTACGTATTTTAAGCATGCTAACCTTTAGCCCGGTAGGCAAATTAAAAAAAAAAACGCAATATGTAGGCTACACGAGAACGGAGACGTCGAGTAACCAAAACAAATGCGTTAAACAAATTCGTACACGTTATTTATCAATTTAACTCTAGAATTAAAGGATATACAACGAGAAACAACGTTTGACAACCTTTAAACAGTTTTAATAACTATCTCAAAAATTGTCGCTCTGATGCAAACAACTGATGAGTTATCTACTCAAATTTGTTGAACAAAACGACTTACGTATTTTAAGCATGCTAACCTTTAGCCCGGTAAGCAAATTAAAAAAAAAACGCAATATGTAGGCTACACGAGAACTGAGCCGTCGAGTAACCAAGAAAATGCGTTAAACAAATTCGTACACGTTATTTATCAATTTAACACTAGAATTAAAGGATATATAACGAGAAACATCGTTTGACAACCTTTAAACAGTTTTAGGCTACACGAGAACGGAGCCGTCGAGTAACCAAAACAAATGCGTTAAACAAATTCGTACACGTTATTTATCAATTTAACTCTAGAATTAAAGGATGTACAACGAGAAACAACGTTTGACAACCTTTAAACAGTTTTAATAACTATCTCAAAAATTGTCGCTCTGATGCAAACAACTGAGGAGTTATCTACTTAAATTTGTTGAACAAAACAACTTACGTATTTTAAGCATGCTAACCTTTAGCCCGGTAAGCAAATTAAAAAAAAAACGCAATATGTAGGCTACACGAGAACGGAGCCGTCGAGTAACCAAAACAAATGCGTTAAACAAATTCGTACACGTTATTTATCAATTTAACTCTAGAATTAAAGGATATACAACGAGAAACAACGTTTGACAACCTTTAAACAGTTTTAATAACTATCTCAAAAATTGTCGCTCTGATGCAAACAACTGATGAGTTATCTACTCAAATTTGTTGAACAAAACGACTTACGTATTTTAAGCATGCTAACCTCAAAAATTGTCGCTCTGATGCAAACAACTGATGAGTTATCTACTCAAATTTGTTGAACAAAACGACTTACGTATTTTAAGCATGCTAACCTTTAGCCCGGTAAGCAAATTAAAAAAAAAAACGCAATATGTAGGCTACACGAGAACGGAGCCGTCGAGTAACCAAAACAAATGCGTTAAATAAATTCGTACACGTTATTTATCAATTTAACTCTAGAATTAAAGGATATACAACGAGAAACAACGTTTGACAACCTTTAAACAGTTTTAATAACTATCTCAAAAATTGTCGCTCTGATGCAAACAACTGATGAGTTATCTACTTAAATTTGTTGAACAAAACGACTTACGTATTTTAAGCATGCTAACCTTTAGCCCGGTAAGCAAATTAAAAAAAAAACGCAATATGTAGGCTATACGAGAACGGAGACGTCGAGTAATCAAAACAAATGCGTTAAACAAATTCGTACACGTTATTTATCAATTTAACTCTAGAATTAAAGGATATACAACGAGAAACAACGTTTGGCAACCTTTAAACAGTTTTAATAACTACCTCAAAAATTGTCGCTCTTATGCAAACAACTGCTGAGTTATCTACTCAAATATGTTGAACAAAACGACTTACGTATTTTAAGCATGCTAACCTTTAGGCCGGTAAGCAAATTAAAAAAAAAACCCAATATGCGTTAAACAAATTCGTACACGTTATTTATCAATTTAACTCTAGAATTAAAGGATATACAACGAGAAACAACGTTTGACAACCTTTAAACAGTTTTAATAACTATCTCAAAAATTGTCGCTCTGATGCAAACAACTGAGCAGTTATCTACTTAAATTTGTTGAACAAAACGCCTTACGTATTTTAAGCATGCTAACCTTTAGCCCGGTAAGCAAATTAAAAAAAAACGCAATATATAGGCTACACGAGAACGGAGCCGTCGAGTAACCAAAACAAATGCGTTAAACAAATTCGTACACGTTATTTATCAATTTAACTGTAGAATTAAAGGACATACAACGAGAACAACGTTTGACAACCTTTAAACAGTTTTAATAACTATCTCAAAAATTGTCGCTCTGATGCAAACAACTGAGGAGTTATCTACTTAAATTTGTTGAACAAAACGACTTACGTATTTTAAGCATGCTAACCTTTAGCCCGGTAAGCAAATTAAAAAAAAAACGCAATATGTAGGCTACACGAGAACGGAGACGTCGAGTAACCAAAACAAATGCGTTAAACAAATTCGTACACGTTATTTATCAATTTAACTCTAGAATTAAAGGATATACAACGAGAAACAACGTTTGACAACCTTTAAACAGTTTTAATAACTATCTCAAAAATTGTCGCTCTGATGCAAACAACTGATGAGTTATCTACTTAAATTTGTTGAACAAAACGACTTACGTATTTTAAGCATGCTAACCTTTAGCCCGGTAAGCAAATTAAAAAAAAAACGCAATATGTAGGCTACACGAGAACGGAGACGTCGAGTAACCAAAACAAATGCGTTAAACAAATTCGTACACGTTATTTATCAATTTAACTCTAGAATTAAAGGATATACAACGAGAAACAACGTTTGACAACCTTTAAACAGTTTTAATAACTATCTCAAAAATTGTCGCTCTGATGCAAACAACTGAGGAGTTATCTACTTAAATTTGTTGAACAAAACGACTTACGTATTTTAAGCATGCTAACCTTTAGCCCGGTAAGCAAATTAAAAAAAAACGCAATATGTAGGCTACACGAGAACGGAGACGTCGAGTAACCAAAACAAATGCGTTAAACAAATTCGTACACGTTATTTATCAATTTAACTCTAGAATTAAAGGATATACAACGAGAAACAACGTTTGACAACCTTTAAACAGTTTTAATAACTATCTCAAAAATTGTCGCTCTGATGAAAACAACTGATGAGTTATCTACTTAAATTTGTTGAACAAAACGACTTACGTATTTTAAGCATGCTAACCTTTAGCCCGGTAGGCAAATTAAAAAAAAAAACGCAATATGTAGGCTACACGAGAACGGAGACGTCGAGTAACCAAAACAAATGCGTTAAACAAATTCGTACACGTTATTTATCAATTTAACTCTAGAATTAAAGGATATACAACGAGAAACAACGTTTGACAACCTTTAAACAGTTTTAATAACTATCTCAAAAATTGTCGCTCTGATGCAAACAACTGATGAGTTATCTACTCAAATTTGTTGAACAAAACGACTTACGTATTTTAAGCATGCTAACCTTTAGCCCGGTAAGCAAATTAAAAAAAAAACGCAATATGTAGGCTACACGAGAACGGAGACGTCGAGTAACCAAAACAAATGCGTTAAACAAATTCGTACACGTTATTTATCAATTTAACTCTAGAATTAAAGGATATACAACGAGAAACAACGTTTGACAACCTTTAAACAGTTTTAATAACTATCTCAAAAATTGTCGCTCTGATGCAAACAACTGAGGAGTTATCTACTTAAATTTGTTGAACAAAACGACTTACGTATTTTAAGCATGCTAACCTTTAGCCCGGTAAGCAAATTAAAAAAAAAAACGCAATATGTAGGCTACACGAGAGCGGAGCCGTCGAGTAACCAAAACAAATGCGTTAAATAAATTCGTACACGTTATTTATCAATTTAACTCTAGAATTAAAGGATATACAACGAGAAACAACGTTTGACAACCTTTAAACAGTTTTAATAACTATCTCAAAAATTGTCGCTCTGATGCAAACAACTGAGGAGTTATCTACTTAAATTTGTTGAACAAAACGACTTACGTATTTTAAGCATGCTAACCTTTAGCCCGGTAAGCAAATTAAATAAAAAACGCAATATGTAGGCTACACGAGAACGGAGCCGTCGAGTAACCAAAACAAATGCGTTAAACAAATTCGTACACGTTATTTATCAATTTAACTCTAGAATTAAAAGATATACAACGAGAAACAACGTTTGACAACCTTTAAACAGTTTTAATAACTATCTCAAAAATTGTCGCTCTGATGCAAACAACTGATGAGTTATCTACTTAAATTTGTTGAACAAAACGACTTACGTATTTTAAGCATGCTAACCTTTAGCCCGGTAAGCAAATTAAAAAAAAGACGCAATATGTAGGCTACACGAGAACGGAGCCGTCGAGTAACCAAAACAAATGCGTTAAACAAATTCGTACACGTTATTTATCAATTTAACTCTAGAATTAAAGGATATACAACGAGAAACAACGTTTGACAACCTTTAAACAGTTTTAATAACTATCTCAAAAATTGTCGCTCTGATGCAAACAACTGAGGAGTTATCTACTTAAATTTGTTGAACAAAACGACTTACGTATTTTAAGCATGCTAACCTTTAGCCCGGTAAGCAAATTAAAAAAAAAACGCAATATGTAGGCTACACGAGAACGGAGACGTCGAGTAACCAAAACAAATGCGTTAAACAAATTCGTACACGTTATTTATCAATTTAACTCTAGAATTAAAAGATATACAACGAGAAACAACGTTTGACAACCTTTAAACAGTTTTAATAACTATCTCAAAAACTGTCGCTCTGATGCAAACAACTGATGAGTTATCTACTTAAATTTGTTGAACAAAACGACTTACGTATTTTAAGCATGCTAACCTTTAGCCCGGTAAGCAAATTAAAAAAAAAACGCAATATGTAGGCTACACGAGAACGGAGACGTCGAGTAACCAAAACAAATGCGTTAAACAAATTCGTACACGTTATTTATCAATTTAACTCTAGAATTAAAGGATATACAACGAGAAACAACGTTTGACAACCTTTAAACAGTTTTAATAACTATCTCAAAAATTGTCGCTCTGATGCAAACAACTGAGGAGTTATCTACTTAAATTTGTTGAACAAAACGACTTACGTATTTTAAGCATGCTAACCTTTAGCCCGGTAAGCAAATTAAAAAAAAAAACGCAATATGTAGGCTACACGAGAACGGAGACGTCGAGTAACCAAAACAAATGCGTTAAACAAATTCGTACACGTTATTTATCAATTTAACTCTAGAATTAAAGGATATACAACGAGAAACAACGTTTGACAACCTTTAAACAGTTTTAATAACTATCTCAAAAATTGTCGCTCTGATGCAAACAACTGATGAGTTATCTACTTAAATTTGTTGAACAAAACGACTTACGTATTTTAAGCATGCTAACCTTTAGCCCGGTAGGCAAATTAAAAAAAAAAACGCAATATGTAGGCTACACGAGAACGGAGACGTCGAGTAACCAAAACAAATGCGTTAAACAAATTCGTACACGTTATTTATCAATTTAACTCTAGAATTAAAGGATATACAACGAGAAACAACGTTTGACAACCTTTAAACAGTTTTAATAACTATCTCAAAAATTGTCGCTCTGATGCAAACAACTGATGAGTTATCTACTCAAATTTGTTGAACAAAACGACTTACGTATTTTAAGCATGCTAACCTTTAGCCCGGTAAGCAAATTAAAAAAAAAACGCAATATGTAGGCTACACGAGAACTGAGCCGTCGAGTAACCAAGAAAATGTGTTAAACAAATTCGTACACGTTATTTATCAATTTAACACTAGAATTAAAGGATATATAACGAGAAACATCGTTTGACAACCTTTAAACAGTTTTAGGCTACACGAGAACGGAGCCGTCGAGTAACCAAAACAAATGCGTTAAACAAATTCGTACACGTTATTTATCAATTTAACTCTAGAATTAAAGGATGTACAACGAGAAACAACGTTTGACAACCTTTAAACAGTTTTAATAACTATCTCAAAAATTGTCGCTCTGATGCAAACAACTGAGGAGTTATCTACTTAAATTTGTTGAACAAAACAACTTACGTATTTTAAGCATGCTAACCTTTAGCCCGGTAAGCAAATTAAAAAAAAACGCAATATGTAGGCTACACGAGAACGGAGCCGTCGAGTAACCAAAACAAATGCGTTAAACAAATTCGTACACGTTATTTATCAATTTAACTCTAGAATTAAAGGATATACAACGAGAAACAACGTTTGACAACCTTTAAACAGTTTTAATAACTATCTCAAAAATTGTCGCTCTGATGCAAACAACTGATGAGTTATCTACTCAAATTTGTTGAACAAAACGACTTACGTATTTTAAGCATGCTAACCTCAAAAATTGTCGCTCTGATGCAAACACTTGATGAGTTATCTACTCAAATTTGTTGAACAAAACGACTTACGTATTTTAAGCATGCTAACCTTTAGCCCGGTAAGCAAATTAAAAAAAAAAACGCAATATGTAGGCTACACGAGAACGGAGCCGTCGAGTAACCAAAACAAATGCGTTAAATAAATTCGTACACGTTATTTATCAATTTAACTCTAGAATTAAAGGATATACAACGAGAAACAACGTTTGACAACCTTTAAACAGTTTTAATAACTATCTCAAAAATTGTCGCTCTGATGCAAACAACTGATGAGTTATCTACTTATATTTGTTGAACAAAACGACTTACGTATTTTAAGCATGCTAACCTTTAGCCCGGTAAGCAAATTAAAAAAAAAACGCAATATGTAGGCTATACGAGAACGGAGACGTCGAGTAATCAAAACAAATGCGTTAAACAAATTCGTACACGTTATTTATCAATTTAACTCTAGAATTAAAGGATATACAACGAGAAACAACGTTTGGCAACCTTTAAACAGTTTTAATAACTACCTCACAAATTGTCGCTCTTATGCAAACAACTGCTGAGTTATCTACTCAAATATGTTGAACAAAACGACTTACGTATTTTAAGCATGCTAACCTTTAGGCCGGTAAGCAAATTAAAAAAAAAAACCCAATATGCGTTAAACAAATTCGTACACGTTATTTATCAATTTAACTCTAGAATTAAAGGATATACAACGAGAAACAACGTTTGACAACCTTTAAACAGTTTTAATAACTATCTCAAAAATTGTCGCTCTGATGCAAACAACTGATGAGTTATCTACTTAAATTTGTTGAACAAAACGACTTACGTATTTTAAGCATGCTAACCTTTAGCCCGGTAAGCAAATTAAAAAAAAGACGCAATATGTAGGCTACACGAGAACGGAGCCGTCGAGTAACCAAAACAAATGCGTTAAACAAATTCGTACACGTTATTTATCAATTTAACTCTAGAATTAAAGGATATACAACGAGAAACAACGTTTGACAACCTTTAAACAGTTTTAATAACTATCTCAAAAATTGTCGCTCTGATGCAAACAACTGATGAGTTATCTACTTAAATTTGTTGAACAAAACGACTTACGTATTTTAAGCATGCTAACCTTTAGCCCGGTAAGCAAATTAAAAAAAAAACGCAATATGTAGGCTACACGAGAACGGAGACGTCGAGTAACCAAAACAAATGCGTTAAACAAATTCGTACACGTTATTTATCAATTTAACTCTAGAATTAAAGGATATACAACGAGAAACAACGTTTGACAACCTTTAAACAGTTTTAATAACTATCTCAAAAATTGTCGCTCTGATGCAAACAACTGAGGAGTTATCTACTTAAATTTGTTGAACAAAACGACTTACGTATTTTAAGCATGCTAACCTTTAGCCCGGTAAGCAAATTAAAAAAAAAAACGCAATATGTAGGCTACACGAGAGCGGAGCCGTCGAGTAACCAAAACAAATGCGTTAAATAAATTCGTACACGTTATTTATCAATTTAACTCTAGAATTAAAGGATATACAACGAGAAACAACGTTTGACAACCTTTAAACAGTTTTAATAACTATCTCAAAAATTGTCGCTCTGATGCAAACAACTGAGGAGTTATCTACTTAAATTTGTTGAACAAAACGACTTACGTATTTTAAGCATGCTAACCTTTAGCCCGGTAAGCAAATTAAATAAAAAACGCAATATGTAGGCTACACGAGAACGGAGCCGTCGAGTAACCAAAACAAATGCGTTAAACAAATTCGTACACGTTATTTATCAATTTAACTCTAGAATTAAAAGATATACAACGAGAAACAACGTTTGACAACCTTTAAACAGTTTTAATAACTATCTCAAAAATTGTCGCTCTGATGCAAACAACTGATGAGTTATCTACTTAAATTTGTTGAACAAAACGACTTACGTATTTTAAGCATGCTAACCTTTAGCCCGGTAAGCAAATTAAAAAAAAGACGCAATATGTAGGCTACACGAGAACGGAGCCGTCGAGTAACCAAAACAAATGCGTTAAACAAATTCGTACACGTTATTTATCAATTTAACTCTAGAATTAAAGGATATACAACGAGAAACAACGTTTGACAACCTTTAAACAGTTTTAATAACTATCTCAAAAATTGTCGCTCTGATGCAAACAACTGAGGAGTTATCTACTTAAATTTGTTGAACAAAACGACTTACGTATTTTAAGCATGCTAACCTTTAGCCCGGTAAGCAAATTAAAAAAAAAAACGCAATATGTAGGCTACACGAGAACGGAGACGTCGAGTAACCAAAACAAATGCGTTAAACAAATTCGTACACGTTATTTATCAATTTAACTCTAGAATTAAAAGATATACAACGAGAAACAACGTTTGACAACCTTTAAACAGTTTTAATAACTATCTCAAAAATTGTCGCTCTGATGCAAACAACTGATGAGTTATCTACTTAAATTTGTTGAACAAAACGACTTACGTATTTTAAGCATGCTAACCTTTAGCCCGGTAAGCAAATTAAAAAAAAAACGCAATATGTAGGCTACACGAGAACGGAGACGTCGAGTAACCAAAACAAATGCGTTAAACAAATTCGTACACGTTATTTATCAATTTAACTCTAGAATTAAAGGATATACAACGAGAAACAACGTTTGACAACCTTTAAACAGTTTTAATAACTATCTCAAAAATTGTCGCTCTGATGCAAACAACTGAGGAGTTATCTACTTAAATTTGTTGAACAAAACGACTTACGTATTTTAAGCATGCTAACCTTTAGCCCGGTAAGCAAATTAAAAAAAAAAAACGCAATATGTAGGCTACACGAGAACGGAGACGTCGAGTAACCAAAACAAATGCGTTAAACAAATTCGTACACGTTATTTATCAATTTAACTCTAGAATTAAAGGATATACAACGAGAAACAACGTTTGACAACCTTTAAACAGTTTTAATAACTATCTCAAAAATTGTCGCTCTGATGCAAACAACTGATGAGTTATCTACTTAAATTTGTTGAACAAAACGACTTACGTATTTTAAGCATGCTAACCTTTAGCCCGGTAGGCAAATTAAAAAAAAAAAACGCAATATGTAGGCTACACGAGAACGGAGACGTCGAGTAACCAAAACAAATGCGTTAAACAAATTCGTACACGTTATTTATCAATTTAACTCTAGAATTAAAGGATATACAACGAGAAACAACGTTTGACAACCTTTAAACAGTTTTAATAACTATCTCAAAAATTGTCGCTCTGATGCAAACAACTGATGAGTTATCTACTCAAATTTGTTGAACAAAACGACTTACGTATTTTAAGCATGCTAACCTTTAGCCCGGTAAGCAAATTAAAAAAAAAACGCAATATGTAGGCTACACGAGAACTGAGCCGTCGAGTAACCAAGAAAATGTGTTAAACAAATTCGTACACGTTATTTATCAATTTAACACTAGAATTAAAGGATATATAACGAGAAACATCGTTTGACAACCTTTAAACAGTTTTAGGCTACACGAGAACGGAGCCGTCGAGTAACCAAAACAAATGCGTTAAACAAATTCGTACACGTTATTTATCAATTTAACTCTAGAATTAAAGGATGTACAACGAGAAACAACGTTTGACAACCTTTAAACAGTTTTAATAACTATCTCAAAAATTGTCGCTCTGATGCAAACAACTGAGGAGTTATCTACTTAAATTTGTTGAACAAAACAACTTACGTATTTTAAGCATGCTAACCTTTAGCCCGGTAAGCAAATTAAAAAAAAACGCAATATGTAGGCTACACGAGAACGGAGCCGTCGAGTAACCAAAACAAATGCGTTAAACAAATTCGTACACGTTATTTATCAATTTAACTCTAGAATTAAAGGATATACAACGAGAAACAACGTTTGACAACCTTTAAACAGTTTTAATAACTATCTCAAAAATTGTCGCTCTGATGCAAACAACTGATGAGTTATCTACTCAAATTTGTTGAACAAAACGACTTACGTATTTTAAGCATGCTAACCTCAAAAATTGTCGCTCTGATGCAAACACTTGATGAGTTATCTACTCAAATTTGTTGAACAAAACGACTTACGTATTTTAAGCATGCTAACCTTTAGCCCGGTAAGCAAATTAAAAAAAAAAACGCAATATGTAGGCTACACGAGAACGGAGCCGTCGAGTAACCAAAACAAATGCGTTAAATAAATTCGTACACGTTATTTATCAATTTAACTCTAGAATTAAAGGATATACAACGAGAAACAACGTTTGACAACCTTTAAACAGTTTTAATAACTATCTCAAAAATTGTCGCTCTGATGCAAACAACTGATGAGTTATCTACTTATATTTGTTGAACAAAACGACTTACGTATTTTAAGCATGCTAAGCTTTAGCCCGGTAAGCAAATTAAAAAAAAAAACGCAATATGTAGGCTATACGAGAACGGAGACGTCGAGTAATCAAAACAAATGCGTTAAACAAATTCGTACACGTTATTTATCAATTTAACTCTAGAATTAAAGGATATACAACGAGAAACAACGTTTGGCAACCTTTAAACAGTTTTAATAACTACCTCACAAATTGTCGCTCTTATGCAAACAACTGCTGAGTTATCTACTCAAATATGTTGAACAAAACGACTTACGTATTTTAAGCATGCTAACCTTTAGGCCGGTAAGCAAATTAAAAAAAAAAACCCAATATGCGTTAAACAAATTCGTACACGTTATTTATCAATTTAACTCTAGAATTAAAGGATATACAACGAGAAACAACGTTTGACAACCTTTAAACAGTTTTAATAACTATCTCAAAAATTGTCGCTCTGATGCAAACAACTGATGAGTTATCTACTTAAATTTGTTGAACAAAACGACTTACGTATTTTAAGCATGCTAACCTTTAGCCCGGTAGGCAAATTAAAAAAAAAAACGCAATATGTAGGCTACACGAGAACGGAGACGTCGAGTAACCAAAACAAATGCGTTAAACAAATTCGTACACGTTATTTATCAATTTAACTCTAGAATTAAAGGATATACAACGAGAAACAACGTTTGACAACCTTTAAACAGTTTTAATAACTATCTCAAAAATTGTCGCTCTGATGCAAACAACTGATGAGTTATCTACTCAAATTTGTTGAACAAAACGACTTACGTATTTTAAGCATGCTAACCTTTAGCCCGGTAAGCAAATTAAAAAAAAACGCAATATGTAGGCTACACGAGAACGGAGACGTCGAGTAACCAAAACAAATGCGTTAAACAAATTCGTACACGTTATTTATCAATTTAACTCTAGAATTAAAGGATATACAACGAGAAACAACGTTTGACAACCTTTAAACAGTTTTAATAACTATCTCAAAAATTGTCGCTCTGATGCAAACAACTGAGGAGTTATCTACTTAAATTTGTTGAACAAAACGACTTACGTATTTTAAGCATGCTAACCTTTAGCCCGGTAAGCAAATTAAAAAAAAAAACGCAATATGTAGGCTACACGAGAACGGAGCCGTCGAGTAACCAAAACAAATGCGTTAAATAAATTCGTACACGTTATTTATCAATTTAACTCTAGAATTAAAGGATATACAACGAGAAACAACGTTTGACAACCTTTAAACAGTTTTAATAACTATCTCAAAAATTGTCGCTCTGATGCAAACAACTGAGGAGTTATCTACTTAAATTTGTTGAACAAAACGACTTACGTATTTTAAGCATGCTAACCTTTAGCCCGGTAAGCAAATTAAATAAAAAACGCAATATGTAGGCTACACGAGAATGGAGCCGTCGAGTAACCAAAACAAATGCGTTAAACAAATTCGTACACGTTATTTATCAATTTAACTCTAGAATTAAAAGATATACAACGAGAAACAACGTGTGACAACCTTTAAACAGTTTTAATAACTATCTCAAAAATTGTCGCTCTGATGCAAACAACTGATGAGTTATCTACTTAAATTTGTTGAACAAAACGACTTACGTATTTTAAGCATGCTAACCTTTAGCCCGGTAAGCAAATTAAAAAAAAGACGCAATATGTAGGCTACACGAGAACGGAGCCGTCGAGTAACCAAAACAAATGCGTTAAACAAATTCGTACACGTTATTTATCAATTTAACTCTAGAATTAAAGGATATACAACGAGAAACAACGTTTGACAACCCTTAAACAGTTTTAATAACTATCTCAAAAATTGTCGCTCTGATGCAAACAACTGAGGAGTTATCTACTTAAATTTGTTGAACAAAACGACTTACGTATTTTAAGCATGCTAACCTTTAGCCCGGTAAGCAAATTAAAAAAAAAACGCAATATGTAGGCTACACGAGAACGGAGACGTCGAGTAACCAAAACAAATGCGTTAAACAAATTCGTACACGTTATTTATCAATTTAACTCTAGAATTAAAAGATATACAACGAGAAACAACGTTTGACAACCTTTAAACAGTTTTAATAACTATCTCAAAAATTGTCGCTCTGATGCAAACAACCGATGAGTTATCTACTTAATTTGTTGAACAAAACGACTTACGTATTTTAAGCATGCTAACCTTTAGCCCGGTAAGCAAATTAAAAAAAAAACGCAATATGTAGGCTACACGAGAACGGAGACGTCGAGTAACCAAAACAAATGCGTTAAACAAATTCGTACACGTTATTTATCAATTTAACTCTAGAATTAAAGGATATACAACGAGAAACAACGTTTGACAACCTTTAAACAGTTTTAATAACTATCTCAAAAATTGTCGCTCTGATGCAAACAACTGAGGAGTTATCTACTTAAATTTGTTGAACAAAACGACTTACGTATTTTAAGCATGCTAACCTTTAGCCCGGTAAGCAAATTAAAAAAAAAAACGCAATATGTAGGCTACACGAGAACGGAGACGTCGAGTAACCAAAACAAATGCGTTAAACAAATTCGTACACGTTATTTATCAATTTAACTCTAGAATTAAAGGATATACAACGAGAAACAACGTTTGACAACCTTTAAACAGTTTTAATAACTATCTCAAAAATTGTCGCTCTGATGCAAACAACTGATGAGTTATCTACTTAAATTTGTTGAACAAAACGACTTACGTATTTTAAGCATGCTAACCTTTAGCCCGGTAGGCAAATTAAAAAAAAAAACGCAATATGTAGGCTACACGAGAACGGAGACGTCGAGTAACCAAAACAAATGCGTTAAACAAATTCGTACACGTTATTTATCAATTTAACTCTAGAATTAAAGGATATACAACGAGAAACAACGTTTGACAACCTTTAAACAGTTTTAATAACTATCTCAAAAATTGTCGCTCTGATGCAAACAACTGATGAGTTATCTACTCAAATTTGTTGAACAAAACGACTTACGTATTTTAAGCATGCTAACCTTTAGCCCGGTAAGCAAATTAAAAAAAAAACGCAATATGTAGGCTACACGAGAACTGAGCCGTCGAGTAACCAAGAAAATGCGTTAAACAAATTCGTACACGTTATTTATCAATTTAACACTAGAATTAAAGGATATATAACGAGAAACATCGTTTGACAACCTTTAAACAGTTTTAGGCTACACGAGAACGGAGCCGTCGAGTAACCAAAACAAATGCGTTAAACAAATTCGTACACGTTATTTATCAATTTAACTCTAGAATTAAAGGATGTACAACGAGAAACAACGTTTGACAACCTTTAAACAGTTTTAATAACTATCGCAAAAATTGTCGCTCTGATGCAAACAACTGAGGAGTTATCTACTTAAATTTGTTGAACAAAACAACTTACGTATTTTAAGCATGCTAACCTTTAGCCCGGTAAGCAAATTAAAAAAAAACGCAATATGTAGGCTACACGAGAACGGAGCCGTCGAGTAACCAAAACAAATGCGTTAAACAAATTCGTACACGTTATTTATCAATTTAACTCTAGAATTAAAGGATATACAACGAGAAACAACGTTTGACAACCTTTAAACAGTTTTAATAACTATCTCAAAAATTGTCGCTCTGATGCAAACAACTGATGAGCTATCTACTCAAATTTGTTGAACAAAACGACTTACGTATTTTAAGCATGCTAACCTCAAAAATTGTCGCTCTGATGCAAACAACTGATGAGTTATCTACTCAAATTTGTTGAACAAAACGACTTACGTATTTTAAGCATGCTAACCTTTAGCCCGGTAAGCAAATTAAAAAAAAAAACGCAATATGTAGGCTACACGAGAACGGAGCCGTCGAGTAACCAAAACAAATGCGTTAAATAAATTCGTACACGTTATTTATCAATTTAACTCTAGAATTAAAGGATATACAACGAGAAACAACGTTTGACAACCTTTAAACAGTTTTAATAACTATCTCAAAAATTGTCGCTCTGATGCAAACAACTGATGAGTTATCTACTTAAATTTGTTGAACAAAACGACTTACGTATTTTAAGCATGCTAACCTTTAGCCCGGTAAGCAAATTAAAAAAAAAACGCAATATGTAGGCTATACGAGAACGGAGACGTCGAGTAATCAAAACAAATGCGTTAAACAAATTCGTACACGTTATTTATCAATTTAACTCTAGAATTAAAGGATATACAACGAGAAACAACGTTTGGCAACCTTTAAACAGTTTTAATAACTACCTCAAAAATTTTCGCTCTTATGCAAACAACTGCTGAGTTATCTACTCAAATATGTTGAACAAAACGACTTACGTATTTTAAGCATGCTAACCTTTAGGCCGGTAAGCAAATTAAAAAAAAAAACCCAATATGCGTTAAACAAATTCGTACACGTTATTTATCAATTTAACTCTAGAATTAAAGGATATACAACGAGAAACAACGTTTGACAACCTTTAAACAGTTTTAATAACTATCTCAAAAATTGTCGCTCTGATGCAAACAACTGAGCAGTTATCTACTTAAATTTGTTGAACAAAACGCCTTACGTATTTTAAGCATGCTAACCTTTAGCCCGGTAAGCAAATTAAAAAAAAACGCAATATGTAGGCTACACGAGAACGGAGCCGTCGAGTAACCAAAACAAATGCGTTAAACAAATTCGTACACGTTATTTATCAATTTAACTGTAGAATTAAAGGACATACAACGAGAACAACGTTTGACAACCTTTAAACAGTTTTAATAACTATCTCAAAAATTGTCGCTCTGATGCAAACAACTGAGGAGTTATCTACTTAAATTTGTTGAACAAAACGACTTACGTATTTTAAGCATGCTAACCTTTAGCCCGGTAAGCAAATTAAAAAAAAAACGCAATATGTAGGCTACACGAGAACGGAGACATCGAGTAACCAAAACAAATGCGTTAAACAAATTCGTACACGTTATTTATCAATTTAACTCTAGAATTAAAGGATATACAACGAGAAACAACGTTTGACAACCTTTAAACAGTTTTAATAACTATCTCAAAAATTGTCGCTCTGATGCAAACAACTGATGAGTTATCTACTTAAATTTGTTGAACAAAACGACTTACGTATTTTAAGCATGCTAACCTTTAGCCCGGTAAGCAAATTAAAAAAAAAACGCAATATGTAGGCTACACGAGAACGGAGACGTCGAGTAACCAAAACAAATGCGTTAAACAAATTCGTACACGTTATTTATCAATTTAACTCTAGAATTAAAGGATATACAACGAGAAACAACGTTTGACAACCTTTAAACAGTTTTAATAACTATCTCAAAAATTGTCGCTCTGATGCAAACAACTGAGGAGTTATCTACTTAAATTTGTTGAACAAAACGACTTACGTATTTTAAGCATGCTAACCTTTAGCCCGGTAAGCAAATTAAAAAAAAACGCAATATGTAGGCTACACGAGAACGGAGACGTCGAGTAACCAAAACAAATGCGTTAAACAAATTCGTACACGTTATTTATCAATTTAACTCTAGAATTAAAGGATATACAACGAGAAACAACGTTTGACAACCTTTAAACAGTTTTAATAACTATCTCAAAAATTGTCGCTCTGATGCAAACAACTGATGAGTTATCTACTTAAATTTGTTGAACAAAACGACTTACGTATTTTAAGCATGCTAACCTTTAGCCCGGTAGGCAAATTAAAAAAAAAAACGCAATATGTAGGCTACACGAGAACGGAGACGTCGAGTAACCAAAACAAATGCGTTAAACAAATTCGTACACGTTATTTATCAATTTAACTCTAGAATTAAAGGATATACAACGAGAAACAACGTTTGACAACCTTTAAACAGTTTTAATAACTATCTCAAAAATTGTCGCTCTGATGCAAACAACTGATGAGTTATCTACTCAAATTTGTTGAACAAAACGACTTACGTATTTTAAGCATGCTAACCTTTAGCCCGGTAAGCAAATTAAAAAAAAAACGCAATATGTAGGCTACACGAGAACGGAGGCGTCGAGTAACCAAAACAAATGCGTTAAACAAATTCGTACACGTTATTTATCAATTTAACTCTAGAATTAAAGGATATACAACGAGAAACAACGTTTGACAACCTTTAAACAGTTTTAATAACTATCTCAAAAATTGTCGCTCTGATGCAAACAACTGATGAGTTATCTACTCAAATTTGTTGAACAAAACGACTTACGTATTTTAAGCATGCTAACCTTTAGCCCGGTAGGCAAATTAAAAAAAAAAACGCAATATGTAGGCTACACGAGAACGGAGACGTCGAGTAACCAAAACAAATGCGTTAAACAAATTCGTACACGTTATTTATCAATTTAACTCTAGAATTAAAGGATATACAACGAGAAACAACGTTTGACAACCTTTAAACAGTTTTAATAACTATCTCAAAAATTGTCGCTCTGATGCAAACAACTGATGAGTTATCTACTCAAATTTGTTGAACAAAACGACTTACGTATTTTAAGCATGCTAACCTTTAGCCCGGTAAGCAAATTAAAAAAAAAAACGCAATATGTAGGCTACACGAGAACGGAGCCGTCGAGTAACCAAAACAAATGCGTTAAACAAATTCGTACACGTTATTTATCAATTTAACTCTAGAATTAAAGGATATACAACGAGAAACAACGTTTGACAACCTTTAAACAGTTTTAATAACTATCTCAAAAATCGTCGCTCTGATGCAAACAACTGAGGAGTTATCTACTTAAATTTGTTGAACAAAACAACTTACGTATTTTAAGCATGCTAACCTTTAGCCCGGTAAGCAAATTAAAAAAAAAAACGCAATATGTAGGCTACACGAGAACGGAGCCGTCGAGTAACCAAAACAAATGCGTTAAACAAATTCGTACACGTTATTTATCAATTTAACTCTAGAATTAAAGGATATACAACGAGAAACAACGTTTGACAACCTTTAAACAGTTTTAATAACTATTTCAAAAATTGTCGCTCTGATGCAAACAACTGATGAGTTATCTACTTAAATTTGTTGAACAAAACGACTTACGTATTTTAAGCATGCTAACCTTTAGCCCGGTAAGCAAATAAAAAAAAAAAACGCAATATGTAGGCTACACGAGAACGGAGCCGTCGAGTAACCAAAACAAATGCGTTAAACAAATTCGTACACGTTATTTATCAATTTAACTCTAGAATTAAAGGATATACAACGAGAAACAACGTTTGATAACCTTTAAACAGTTTTAATAACTATCTCAAAAATTGTCGCTCTGATGCAAACAACTGAGGAGTTATCTACTTAAATTTGTTGAACAAAACGACTTACGTATTTTAAGCATGCTAACCTTTAGCCCGGTAAGCAAATTAAAAAAAAAACGCAATATGTAGGCTACACGAGAACGGAGCCGTCGAGTAACCAAAACAAATGCGTTAAACAAATTCGTACACGTTATTTATCAATTTAACTCTAGAATTAAAGGACATACAACGAGAAACAACGTTTGACAACCTTTAAACAGTTTTAATAACTATCTCAAAAATTGTCGCTCTGATGCAAACAACTGATGAGTTATCTACTCAAATTTGTTGAACAAAACGACTTACGTATTTTAAGCATGCTAACCTTTAGCCCGGTAAGCAAATTAAAAAAAAAAACGCAATATGTAGGCTACACGAGAACGGAGCCGTCGAGTAACCAAAACAAATGCGTTAAACAAATTCGTACACGTTATTTATCAATTTAACTCTAGAATTAAAGGATATACAACGAGAAACAACGTTTGACAACCTTTAAACAGTTTTAATAACTATCTCAAAAATTGTCGCTCTGATGCAAACAACTGATGAGTTATCTACTTAAATTTGTTGAACAAAACGACTTACGTATTTTAAGCATGCTAACCTTTAGCCCGGTAAGCAAATTAAAAAAAAACGCAATATGTAGGCTACACGAGAACGGAGCCGTCGAGTAACCAAAACAAATGCGTTAAACAAATTCGTACACGTTATTTATCAATTTAACTCTAGAATTAAAGGATATACAACGAGAAACAACGTTTGACAACCTTTAAACAGTTTTAATAACTATCTCAAAAATTGTCGCTCTGATGCAAACAACTGATGAGTTATCTACTCAAATTTGTTGAACAAAACGACTTACGTATTTTAAGCATGCTAACCTTTAGCCCGGTAAGCAAATTAAAAAAAAAAACGCAATATGTAGGCTACACGAGAACGGAGCCGTCGAGTAACCAAAACAAATGCGTTAAACAAATTCGTACACGTTATTTATCAATTTAACTCTAGAGTTAAAGGATATAAAACGAGAAACAACGCTTGACAACCTTCAAACAGTTTTAATAACTATCTCAAAAATTGTCGCTCTGATGCAAACAACTGCTGAGTTATCTACTCAAATATGTTGAACAAAACGACTTACGTATTTTAAGCATGCTAACCTTTAGGCCGGTAAGTAAATTAAAAAAAAAAACGCAATATGCGTTAAACAAATTCGTACACGTTATTTATCAATTTAACTCTAGAATTAAAGGATATACAACGAGAAACAACGTTTGACAACCTTTAAACAGTTTTAATAACTATCTCAAAAATTGTCGCTCTGATGCAAACAACTGAGGAGTTATCTACTTAAATTTGTTGAACAAAACGACTTACGTATTTTAAGCATGCTAACCTTTAGCCCGGTAAGCAAATTAAAAAAAAACGCAATATGTAGGCTACACGAGAACGGAGCCGTCGAGTAACCAAAACAAATGCGTTAAACAAATTCGTACACGTTATTTATCAATTTAACTGTAGAATTAAAGGATATACAACGAGAACAACGTTTGACAACCTTTAAACAGTTTTAATAACTATCTCAAAAATTGTCGCTCTGATGCAAACAACTGAGGAGTTATCTACTTAAATTTGTTGAACAAAACGACTTACGTATTTTAAGCATGCTAACCTTTAGCCCGGTAAGCAAATTAAAAAAAAAGCAATATGTAGGCTACACGAGAACTGAGCCGTCGAGTAACCAAAACAAATGCGTTAAACAAATTCGTACACGTTATTTATCAATTTAACTCTAGAATTAAAGGATATACAACGAGAAACAACGTTTGACAACCTTTAAACAGTTTTAATAACTATCTCAAAAATTGTCGGTCTGATGCAAACAACTGATGAGTTATCTACTCAAATTTGTTGAACAAAACGACTTACGTATTTTAAGCATGCTAACCTTTAGCCCGGTAAGCAAAAAAAAAAAAAAAAACGCAATATATAGGCTACACGAGAACTGAGCCGTCGAGTAACCAAAAAAATGCGTTAAACAAATTCGTACACGTTATTTATCAATTTAACTCTAGAATTAAAGGATATATAACGAGAAACATCGTTTGACAACCTTTAAACAGTTTTAGGCTACACGAGAACGGAGCCGTCGAGTAACCAAAACAAATGCGTTAAACAAATTCGTACACGTTATTTATCAATTTAACTCTAGAATTAAAGGATGTACAACGAGAAACAACGTTTGACAACCTTTAAACAGTTTTAATAACTATCTCAAAAATTGTCGCTCTGATGCAAACAACTGAGGAGTTATCTACTTAAATTTGTTGAACAAAACAACTTACGTATTTTAAGCATGCTAACCTTAACCCGGTAAGCAAATGAAAAAAAAAACGCAATATGTAGGCTACACGAGAACGGAGCCGTCGAGTAACCAAAGCAAATGCGTTAAACAAATTCGTACACGTTATTTATCAATTTAACTCTAGAATTAAAGGATATACAACGAGAAACAACGTTTGACAACCTTTAAACAGTTTTAATAACTATCTCAAAAATTATCGTTCTGATGCAAACAACTGATGAGTTATCTACTCAAATTTGTTGAACAAAACGACTTACGTATTTTAAGCATGCTAACCTTTAGCCCGGTAAGCAAATTAAAAAAAAAAACGCAATATGTAGGCTACACGAGAACGGAGCCGTCGAGTAGCCAAAACAAATCCGTTAAACAAATTCGTACACGTTATTTATCAATTTAACTCTAGAGTTAAAGGATATAAAACGAGAAACAACGCTTGACAACCTTCAAACAGTTTTAATAACTATCTCAAAAATTGTCGCTCTGATGCAAACAACTGCTGAGTTATCTACTCAAATATGTTGAACAAAACGACTTACGTATTTTAAGCATGCTAACCTTTAGGCCGGTAAGTAAATTAAAAAAAAAACGCAATATGCGTTAAACAAATTCGTACACGTTATTTATCAATTTAACTCTAGAATTAAAGGATATACAACGAGAAACAACGTTTGACAACCTTTAAACAGTTTTAATAACTATCTCAAAAATATCCGCTCTGATGCAAACAACTGAGGAGTTATCTACTTAAATTTGTTGAACAAAACGACTTACGTATTTTAAGCATGCTAACCTTTAGCCCGGTAAGCAAATTAAAAAAAAAGCAATATGTAGGCTACACGAGAACTGAGCCGTCGAGTAACCAAAACAAATGCGTTAAACAAATTCGTACACGTTATTTATCAATTTAACTCTAGAATTAAAGGATATACAACGAGAAACAACGTTTGACAACCTTTAAACAGTTTTAATAACTATCTCAAAAATTGTCGCTCTGATGCAAACAACTGATGAGTTATCTACTTAAATTTGTTGAACAAAGCGACTTACGTATTTTAAGCATGCTAACCTTTAGCCCGGTAAGCAAATTAAAAAAAAAACGCAATATGTAGGCTACACGAGAACGGAGCCGTCGAGTAACCAAAACAAATGCGTTAAACAAATTCGTACACGTTATTTATCAATTTAACTCTAGAATTAAAGAATATACAACGAGAAACAACGTTTGACAACCTTTAAACAGTTTTAATAACTATCTCAAAAATTGTCGCTCTGATGCAAACAACTGATGAGTTATCTACTTAAATTTGTTGAACAAAACGACTTACGTATTTTAAGCATGCTAACCTATAGCCCGGTAAGCAAATTAAAAAAAAACGCAATATGTAGGCTACACGAGAACGGAGCCGTCGAGTAACCAAAACAAATGCGTTAAACAAATTCGTACACGTTATTTATCAATTTAACTCTAGAATTAAAGGATATACAACGAGAAACAACGTTTGACAACCTTTAAACAGTTTTAATAACTATCTCAAAAATTGTCGCTCTGATGCAAACAACTGATGAGTTATCTACTTAAATTTGTTGAACAAAACGACTTACGTATTTTAAGCATGCTAACCTTTAGCCCGGTAAGCAAATTAAAAAAAAAACGCAATATGTAGGCTACACGAGAACTGAGCCGTCGAGTAACCAAAACAAATGCGTTAAACAAATTCGTACACGTTATTTATCAATTTAACTCTAGAATTAAAGGATATACAACGAGAAACAACGTTTGACAACCTTTAAACAGTTTTAATAACCATATCAAAAATTGTCGCTCTGATGCAAACAACTGATGAGTTATCTACTTAAATTTGTTGAACAAAACAACTTACGTATTTTAAGCATGCTAACCTTTAGCCCGGTAAGCAAATTAAAAAAAAAACGCAATATGTAGGCTACACGAGAACGGAGACGACGAGTAACCAAAACAAATGCGTTAAACAAATTCGTACACGTTATTTATCAATTTAACTCTAGAATTAAAGGATATACAACGAGAAACAACGTTTGACAACCTTTAAACAGTTTTAATAACTATCTCAAAAATTGTCGCTCTGATGCAAACAACTGATGAGTTATCTACTCAAATTTGTTGAACAAAACGACTTACGTATTTTAAGCATGCTAACCTTTAGCCCGGTAAGCAAATTAAAAAAAAAAAACGCAATATGTAGGCTACACGAGAACGGAGCCGTCGAGTAACCAAAACAAATGCGTTAAACAAATTCGTACACGTTATTTATCAATTTAACTCTAGAATTAAAGGATATACAACGAGAAACAACGTTTGACAACCTTTAAACAGTTTTAATAACTATCTCAAAAATTGTCGCTCTGATGCAAACAACTGATGAGTTATCTACTTAAATTTGTTGAACAAAATGACTTACGTATTTTAAGCATGCTAACCTTTAGCCCGGTAAGCAAATTAAAAAAAAAAACGCAATATGTAGGCTACACGAGAACGGAGCCGTCGAGTAACCAAAACAAATGCGTTAAACAAATTCGTACACGTTATTTATCAATTTAACTCTAGAATTAAAGGATATACAACGAGAAACAACGTTTGACAACTTTTAAACAGTTTTAATAACTATCTCAAAAATTGTCGCTCTGATGCAAACAACTGATGAGTTATCTACTTAAATTTGTTGAACAAAACGACTTACGTATTTTAAGCATGCTAACCTTTAGCCCGGTAAGCAAATTAAAAAAAAAGCGCAATATGTAGGCTACACGAGAACGGAGCCGTCGAGTAACCAAAACAAATGCGTTAAACAAATTCGTACACGTTATTTATCAATTTAACTCTAGAATTAAAGGATATACAACGAGAAACAACGTTTGACAACCTTTAAACAGTTTTAATAACTATCTCAAAAATTGTCGCTCTGATGCAAACAACTGAGGAGTTATCTACTTAAATTTGTTGAACAAAACCACTTACGTATTTTAAGCATGCTAACCTTTAGCCCGGTAAGCAAATTAAAAAAAAAAAACGCAATATGTAGGCTACACAAGAACGGAGCCGTCGAGTAACCAAAACAAATGCGTTAAACAAATTCGTACACGTTATTTATCAATTTAACTCCAGAATTAAACGATATACAACGAGAAACAACGTTTCACAACCTTTAAACAGTTTTAATAACTATCTCAAAAATTGTCGCTCTGATGCAAACAACTGATGAGTTATCTACTTAAATTTGTTGAACAAAACGACATACGTATTTTAAGCATGCTAACCTTTAGCCCGGTAAGCAAATTAAATAAAAACGCAATATGTAGGCTACACGAGAACGGAGACGACGAGTAACCAAAACAAATGCGTTAAACAAATTCGTACACGTCATTTATCAATTTAACTCTAGAATTAAAGGATATACAACGAGAAACAACGTTTGACAACCTTTAAACAGTTTTAATAACTATCTCAAAAATTGTCGCTCTGATGCAAACAACTGATGAGTTATCTACTCAAATTTGTTGAACAAAACGACTCACGTATTTTAAGCATGCTAACCTTTAGCCCGGTAAGCAAATTAAAAAAAAAACGCAATATGTAGGCTACACGAGAACCGAGCCGTCGAGTAACCAAAACAAATGCGTTAAACAAATTCGTACACGTTATTTATCAATTTAACTCTAGAATTAAAGGATATACAACGAGAAACAACGTTTGACAACCTTTAAACAGTTTTAATAACTATCTCAAAAATTGTCGCTCTGATGCAAACAACTGATGAGTTATCTACTTAAATTTGTTGAACAAAACGACTTACGTATTTTAAGCATGCTAACCTTTAGCCCGGTAAGCAAATTAAAAAAAAAACGCAATATGTAGGCTACACGAGAACGGAGCCGTCGAGTAACCAAAACAAGTGCGTTAAACAAATTCGTACATGTTATTTATCAATTTAACTTTAGAATTAAAGGATATACAACGAGAAACATCGTTTGACAACCTTTAAACAGTTTTAATAACTATCTCAAAAATTGTCGCTCTGATGCAAACAACTGATGAGTTATCTACTTAAATTTGTTGAACAAAACGACTTACGTATTTTAAGCATGCTAACCTTTAGCCCGGTAAGCAAATTAGAAAAAAAAAACGCAATATGTAGGCTACACGAGAACGGAGCCGTCGAGTAACCAAAACAAATGCGTTAAACAAATTCGTACACGTTATTTATCAATTTAACTCTAGAATTAAAGGATATACAACGAGAAACAACGTTTGACAACCTTTAAACAGTTTTAATAACTATCTCAAAAATTGTCGCTCTGATGCAAACAACTGATGAGTTATCTACTCAAATTTGTTGAACAAAACGACTTACGTATTTTAAGCATGCTAACCTTTAGCCCGGTAAGCAAATTAAAAAAAAAAAACGCAATATGTAGGCTACACGAGAACGGAGCCGTCGAGTAACCAAAACAAATGCGTTAAACAAATTCGTACACGTTATTTATCAATTTAACTCTAGAATTAAAGGATATACAACGAGAAACAACGTTTGACAACCTTTAAACAGTTTTAATAACTATTTCAAAAATAGTCGCTCTGATGCAAACAACTGATGAGTTATCTACTTAAATTTGTTGAACAAAACGACTTACGTATTTTAAGCATGCTAACCTTTAGCCCGGTAAGCAAATTAAAAAAAAAAACGCAATATGTAGGCTACACGAGAACGGAGCCGTCGAGTAACCAAAACAAATGCGTTAAACAAATTCGTACACGTTATTTATCAATTTAACTCTAGAATTAAAGGATACACAACGAGAAACAACGTTTGATAACCTTTAAACAGTTTTAATAACTATCTCAAAAATTGTCGCTCTGATGCAAACAGCTGATGAGTTATCTACTTAAATTTGTTGAACAAAACGACTTACGTATTTTAAGCATGCTAACCTTTAGCCCGGTAAGCAAATTAAAAAAAAAACGCAATATGTAGGCTACACGAGAACGGAGACGTCGAGTAACCAAAACAAATGTGTTAAACAAATTCGTACACGTTATTTATCAATTTAACTCTAGAATTAAAGGATATACAACGAGAAACAACGTTTGACAACCTTTAAACAGTTTTAATAACTATCTCAAAAATTGTCGCTCTGATGCAAACAACTGATGAGTTATCTACTCAAATTTGTTGAACAAAACGACTTACGTATTTTAAGCATGCTAACCTTTAGCCCGGTAAGCAAATTAAAAAAAAAACGCAATATGTAGGCTACACGAGAACTGAGCCGTCGAGTAACCAAAACAAATGCGTTAAACAAATTCGTACACGTTATTTATCAATTTAACACTAGAATTAAAGGATATATAACGAGAAACATCGTTTGACAACCTTTAAACAGTTTTAATAACTATCTCAAAAATTAAAAAAAAACGCAATATGTAGGCTACACGAGAACGGAGACGTCGAGTAACCAAAACAAATGCGTTAAACAAATTCGTACACGTTATTTATCAATTTAACTCTAGAATTAAAGGATATACAACGAGAAACAACGTTTGACAACCTTTAAACAGTTTTAACAACTATCTCAAAAATTGTCGCTCTGATGCAAACAACTGAATAGTTATCTACTCAAATTTGTTGAACAAAACGACTTACGTATTTTAAGTATGCTAACCTTTAGCCCGGTAAGCAAATTAAAAAAAAAAACGCAATATGTAGGCTACACGAGAACGGAGACGTCGAGTAACCAAAACAAATGCGTTAAACAAATTCGTACACGTTATTTATCAATTTAACTCTAGAATTAAAGGATATACAACGAGAAACAACGTTTGACAACCTTTAAACAGTTTTAATAACTATCTCAAAAATTGTCGCTCTGATGCAAACAACTGAGGAGTTATCTACTTAAATTTGTTGAACAAAACGACTTACGTATTTTAAGCATGCTAACCTTTAGCCCGGTAAGCAAATTAAAAAAAAAACGCAATATGTAGGCCACACGAGAACGGAGACGTCGAGTAACCAAAACAAATGCGTTAAACAAATTCGTACACGTTATTTATCAATTTAACTCTAGAATTAAAGGATATACAACGAGAAACAACGTTTGACAACCTTTAAACAGTTTTAATAACTATCTCAAAAATTGTCGCTCTGATGCAAACAACTGATGAGTTATCTACTTAAATTTGTTGAACAAAACGACTTACGTATTTTATGCATGCTAACCTTTAGCCCGGTAAGCAAATTAAAAAAAAAACGCAATATGTAGGCTACACGAGAACGGAGACGTCGAGTAACCAAAACAAATGCGTTAAACAAATTCGTACACGTTATTTATCAATTTAACTCTAGAATTAAAGGATATACAACGAGAAACAACGTTTGACAACCTTTAAACAGTTTTAATAACTATCTCAAAAATTGTCGCTCTGATGCAAACAACTGATGAGTTATCTACTCAAATTTGTTGAACAAAACGACTTACGTATTTTATGCATGCTAACCTTTAGCCCGGTAAGCAAATTAAAAAAAAAAAACGCAATATGTAGGCTACACGAGAACTGAGCCGTCGGGTAACCAAAAAAATGCGTTAAACAAATTCGTACACGTTATTTATCAATTTAACACTAGAATTAAAGGATATATAACGAGAAACATCGTTTGACAACCTTTAAACAGTTTTAGGCTACACGAGAACGGAGCCGTCGAGTAACCAAAACAAATGCGTTAAACAAATTCGTACACGTTATTTATCAATTTAACTCTAGAATTAAAGGATGTACAACGAGAAACAACGTTTGACAACCTCTAAACAGTTTTAATAACTATCTCAAAAATTGTCGCTCTGATGCAAACAACTGAGGAGTTATCTACTTAAATTTGTTGAACAAAACAACTTACGTATTTTAAGCATGCTAACCTTTAGCCCGGTAAGCAAATTAAAAAAAAACGCAATATGTTGGCTACACGAGAACGGAGCCGTCGAGTAACCAAAACAAATGCGTTAAACAAATTCGTACACGTTATTTATCAATTTAACTCTAGAATTAAAGGATATACAACGAGAAACAACGTTTGACAACCTTTAAACAGTTTTAATAACTATCTCAAAAATTGTCGCTCTGATGCAAACAACTGATGAGTTATCTACTCAAATTTGTTGAACAAAACGACTTACGTATTTTAAGCATGCTAACCTTTAGCCCGGTAAGCAAATTAAAAAAAAAAAAACGCAATATGTAGGCTACACGAGAACGGAGCCGTCGAGTAACCAAAACAAATGCGTTAAACAAATTCGTACACGTTATTTATCAATTTAACTCTAGAATTAAAGGATATACAACGAGAAACAACGTTTGACAACCTTTAAACAGTTTTAATAACTATCTCAAAAATTGTCGCTCTGATGCAAACAACTGATGAGTTATCTACTTAAATTTGTTGAACAAAACGACTTACGTATTTTAAGCATGCTAACTTTTAGCCCGGTAAGCAAATTAAAAAAAAACGCAATATGTAGGCTACACGAGAACGGAGCCGTCGAGTAACCAAAACAAATGCGTTAAACAAATTCGTACACGTTATTTATCAATTTAACTCTAGAATTAAAGGTTATACAACGAGAAACAACGTTTGACAACCTTTAAACAGTTTTAATAACTATCTCAAAAATTGTCGCTCTGATGCAAACAACTGATGAGTTATCTACTCAAATTTGTTGAACAAAACGACTTACGTATTTTAAGCATGCTAACCTTTAGCCCGGTAAGCAAATTAAAAAAAAACGCAATATGTAGGCTACACGAGAACGGAGCCGTCGAGTAACCAAAACAAATGCGTTAAACAAATTCGTACACGTTATTTATCAATTTAACTCTAGAGTTAAAGGATATAAAACGAGAAACAACTCTTGACAACCTTTAAACAGTTTTAATAACTATCTCAAAAATTGTCGCTCTGATGCAAACAACTGCTGAGTTATCTACTCAAATATGTTGAACAAAACGACTTACGTATTTTAAGCATGCTAACCTTTAGGCCGGTAAGCAAATTAAAAAAAAAAACGCAATATGCGTTAAACAAATTCGTACACGTTATTTATCAATTTAACTCTAGAATTAAAGGATATACAACGAGAAACAACGTTTGACAACCTTTAAACAGTTTTAATAACTATCTCAAAAATTGTCGCTCTTATGCAAACAACTGCTGAGTTATCTACTCAAATTTGTTGAACACAACGACTTACGTATTTTAAGCATGCTAACCTTTAGCCCGGTAAGCAAATCAAAAAAAAACGCAATATGTACGCTACACGAGAAAGGAGCCGTCGAGTAACCAAAACAAATGCGTTAAACAAATTCGTACACGTTATTTATCAATTTAACTCTAGAATTAAACGATATACAACGAGAAAAAACGTTTCACAACCTTTAAACAGTTTTAATAACTATCTCAAAAATTGTCGCTCTGATGCAAACAACTGATGAGTTATCTACTTAAATTTTGTTGAACAAAACGACTTACGTATTTTAAGCATGCTAACCTTTAGCCCGGTAAGCAAATTAAAAAAAAACGCAATATGTAGGCTACACGAGAACGGAGACGACGAGTAACCAAAACAAATGCGTTAAACAAATTCGTACACGTTATTTATCAATTTAACTCTAGAATTAAAGGATATACAACGAGAAACAACGTTTGACAACCTTTAAACAGTTTTAATAACTATCTCAAAAATTGTCGCTCTGATGCAAAAAACTGATGAGTTATCTACTCAAATTTGTTGAACAAAACGACTTACGTATTTTAAGCATGCTAACCTTTAGCCCGGTAAGCAAATTAAAAAAAAAACGCAATATGTAGGCTACACGAGAAAGGAGCCGTCGAGTAACCAAAACAAATGCGTTAAACAAATTCGTACACGTTATTTATCAATTTAACTCTAGAATTAAAGGATATACAACGAGAAACAACGTTTGACAACCTTTAAACAGTTTTAATAACTATCTCAAAAATTGTCGCTCTGATGCAAACAACTGATGAGTTATCTACTTAAATTTGTTGAACAAAACGACTTACGTATTTTAAGCATGCTAACCTTTAGCCCGGTAAGCAAATTAAAAAAAAAAACGCAATATGTAGGCTACACGAGAACGGAGCCGTCGAGTAACCAAAACAAATGCGTTAAACAAATTCGTACACGTTATTTATCAATTTAACTCTAGAATTAAAGGATATACAACGAGAAACAACGTTTGACAACCTTTAAACAGTTTTAATAACTATCTCAAAAATTGTCGCTCTGATGCAAACAATCTAATTATCTACTTAAATTTGTTGAACAAAACGACTTACGTATTTTAAGCATGCTAACCTTTAGCCCGGTAAGCAAATTAGAAAAAAAAAGCAATATGTAGGCTACACGAGAACGGAGCCGTCGAGTAACCAAAACAAATGCGTTAAACAAATTCGTACACGTTATTTATCAATTTAACTCTAGAATTAAAGGATATACAACGAGAAACAACGTTTGACAACCTTTAAACAGTTTTAATAACTATCTCAAAAATTGTTGCTCTGATGCAAACAACTGATGAGTTATCTACTCAAATTTGTTGAACAAAACGACTTACGTATTTTAAGCATGCTAGCCTTTAGCCCGGTAAGCAAATTAAAAAAAAAACGCAATATGTAGGCTACACGAGAACGGAGCCGTCGAGTAACCAAAACAAATGCGTTAAACAAATTCGTACACGTTATTTATCAATTTAACTCTAGAATTAAAGGATATACAACGAGAAACAACGTTTTACAACCTTTAAACAGTTTTTAATAACTATCTCAAAAATTGTCGCTCTGATGCAAACAACTGAGGAGTTATCTACTTAAATTTGTTGAACAAAACAACTTACGTATTTTAAGCATGCTAACCTTTAGCCCGGTAAGCAAATTAAAAAAAAAAAACGCAATATGTAGGCTACACGAGAACGGAGCCGTCGAGTAACCAAAACAAATGCGTTAAACAAATTCGTACACGTTATTTATCAATTTAACTCTAGAATTAAAGGATATACAACGAGAAACAACGTTTGACAACCTTTAAACAGTTTTAATAACTATTTCAAAAATTGTCGCTCTGATGCAAACAACTGATGAGTTATCTACTTAAATTTGTTGAACAAAACGACTTACGTATTTTAAGCATGCTAACCTTTAGCCCGGTAAGCAAATTAAAAAAAACGCAATATGTAGGCTACACAAGAACGGAGCCGTCGAGTAACCAAAACAAATGCGTTAAACAAATTCGTACACGTTATTTATCAATTTAACTCTAGAATTAAAGGATATACAACGAGAAACAACGTTTGATAACCTTTAAACAGTTTTAATAACTATCTCAAAAATTGTCGCTCTGATGCAAACAACTGAGGAGTTATCTACTTAAATTTGTTGAACAAAACGACTTACGTATTTTAAGCATGCTAACCTTTAGCCCGGTAAGCAAATTAAAAAAAAAACGCAATATGTAGGCTACACGAGAACGAAGCCGTCGAGTAACCAAAACAAATGCGTTTAAACAAATTCGTACACGTTATTTATCAATTTAACTCTAGAATTAAAGGATATACAACGAGAAACAACGTTTGACAACCTTTAAACAATTTTAATAACTATCTCAAAAATTGTCGCTCTGATGCAAACAACTGATGAGTTATCTACTTAAATTTGTTGAACAAAACGACTTACGTATTTTAAGCATGCTAACCTTTAGCCCGGTAAGCAAATTAAAAAAAAAACGCAATATGTAGGCTACACGAGAACGGAGCCGTCGAGTAACCAAAACAAATGCGTTAAACAAATTCGTACACGTTATTTATCAATTTAACTCTAGAATTAAAGGATATACAACGAGAAACAACGTTTGATAACCTTTAAACAGTTTTAATAACTATCTCAAAAATTGTCGCTCTGATGCAAACAACTGAGGAGTTATCTACTTAAATTTGTTGAACAAAACGACTTACGTATTTTAAGCATGCTAACCTTTAGCCCGGTAAGCAAATTAAAAAAAAAACGCAATATGTAGGCTACACGAGAACCGAGCCGTCGAGTAACCAAAACAAATGCGTTAAACAAATTCGTACACGTTATTTATCAATTTTACTCTAGAATTAAAGGATATACAACGAGAAACAACGTTTGACAACCTTTAAACAGTTTTAATAACTATCTCAAAAATTGTCGCTCTGATGCAAACAACTGCTGAGTTATCTACTCAAATTTGTTGAACAAAACGACTTACGTATTTTAAGCATGCTCACCTTTAGCCCGGTAAGCAAATTAAAAAAAAAACGCAATATGTAGGCTACACGAGAACGGAGACGTCGAGTAACCAAAACAAATGCGTTAAACAAATTCGTACACGTTATTTATCAATTTAACTCTAGAATTAAAGGATATACAACGAGAAACAACGTTTGACAACCTTTAAACAGTTTTAATAACTATCTCAAAAATTGTCGCTCTGATGCAAACAACTGATGAGTTATCTACTTAAATTTGTTGAATAAAAGGACTTACGTATTTTAAGCATGCTAACCTTTAGCCCGGTAAGCAAATTAAAAAAAAAACGCAATATGTAGGCTACACGAGAACGGAGCCGTCGAGTAACCAAAACAAATGCGTTAAACAAATTCGTTCACGTTATTTATCAATTTAACTCTAGAATTAAAGGATATACAACGAGAAACAACGTTTGACAACCTTTAAACAGTTTTAATAACTATCTCAAAAATTGTCGCTCTGATGCAAAAAACTGATGAGTTATCTACTCAAATTTGTTGAACAAAACGACTTACGTATTTTAAGCATGCTAACCTTTAGCCCGGTAAGCAAATTAAAAAAAAAACGCAATATGTAGGCTACACGAGAACGGAGACGTCGAGTAACCAAAACAAATGCGTTAAACAAATTCGTACACGCTATTTATCAATTTAACTCTAGAATTAAAGGATATACAACGAGAAACAACGTTTGACAACCTTTAAACAGTTTTAATAACTATCTCAAAAATTGTCGCTCTGATGCAAACAACTGATGAGTTATCTACTTAAATTTGTTGAACAAAACGACTTACGTATTTTAAGCATGCTAACCTTTAGCCCGGTAAGCAAATTAAAAAAAAAACGCAATATGTAGGCTACACGAGAACGGAGACGTCGAGTAACCAAAACAAATGCGTTAAACAAATTCGTACACGCTATTTATCAATTTAACTCTAGAATTAAAGGATATACAACGAGAAACAACGTTTGACAACCTTTAAACAGTTTTAATAACTATCTCAAAAATTGTCGCTCTGATGCAAACAACTGATGAGTTATCTACTTAAATTTGTTGAACAAAACGACTTACGTATTTTAAGCATGCTAACCTTTAGCCCGGTAAGCAAATAAAAAAAAACGCAATATGTAGGCTACGCGAGAACGGAGACGTCGAGTAACCAAAACAAATGCGTTAAACAAATTCGTACACGTTATTTATCAATTTAACTCTAGAATTAAAGGATATACAACGAGAAACAATGTTTGACAACCTTTAAACAGTTTTAATAACTATCTCAAAAATTGTCGCTCTGATGCAAACAACTGATGAGTTATCTACTCAAATTTGTTTGAACAAAACGACTTACGTATTATAAGCATGCTAACCTTTAGCCCGGTAAGCAAATTAAAAAAAAAAACGCAATATGTAGGCTACACGAGAACGGAGCCATCGAGTAACCAAAACAAATGCGTTAAACAAATTCGTACACGTTATTTATCAATTTAACTCTAGAATTAAAGGATATACAACGAGAAACAACGTTTGACAACCTTTAAACAGTTTTAATAACTATCTCAAAAATTGTCGCTCTGATGCAAACAACTGATGAGTTATCTACTTAAATTTGTTGAACAAAACGACTTACGTATTTTAAGCATGCTAACCTTTAGCCCGGTAAGCAAATTAAAAAAAAAAACGCAATATGTAGGCTACACGAGAACGGAGACGTCGAGTAACCAAAACAAATGCGTTAAACAAATTCGTACACGTTATTTATCAATTTAACTCTAGAATTAAAGGATATACAACGAGAAACAACGTTTGACAACCTTTAAACAGTTTTAATAACTATCTCAAAAATTGCCGCTCTGATGCAAACAACTGAGGAGTTATCTACTTAAATTTGTTGAACAAAACGACTTACGTATTTTAAGCATGCTAACCTTTAGCCCGGTAAGCAAATTAAAAAAAAAAACGCAATATGTAGGCTACACGAGAACGGAGACGTCGAGTAACCAAAACAAATGCGTTAAATAAATTCGTACACGTTATTTATCAATTTAACTCTAGAATTAAAGGATATACAACGAGAAACAACGTTTGACAACCTTTAAACAGTTTTAATAAATATCTCAAAAATTGTCGCTCTGATGCAAACAACTGATGAGTTATCTACTTAAATTTGTTGAACAAAACGACTTACGTATTTTAAGCATGCTAACCTTTAGCCCGGTAAGCAAATTAAAAAAAAAACGCAATATGAAGGCTACACGAGAACGGAGACGTCGAGTAACCAAAACAAATGCGTTAAACAAATTCGTACACGTTATTTATCAATTTAACTCTAGAATTAAAGGATATACAACGAGAAACAACGTTTGACAACCTTTAAACAGTTTTAATAACTATCTCAAAAATTGTCGCTCTAATGCAAACAACTGATGAGTTATCTACTCAAATTTGTTGAACAAAACGGCTTACGTATTTTAAGCATGCTAACCTTTAGCCCGGTAAGCAAATTAAAAAAAAAAACGCAATATGTAGGCTGCACGAGAACGGAGCCGTCGAGTAACCAAAACAAATGCGTTAAACAAATTCGTACACGTTATTTATCAATTTAACTCTAGAATTAAAGGATATACAACGAGAAACAACGTTTGACAACCTTTAAACAGTTTTAATAACTATCTCAAAAATTGTCGCTCTAATGCAAACAATTGCTGAGTTATCTACTCAAATTTGTTGAACAAAACGACTTACGTATTTTAAGCATGCTAACCTTTAGCCCGGTAAGCAAATTAAAAAAAAAAACGCAATATGTAGGCTGCACGAGAACGGAGCCGTCGAGTAACCAAAACAAATGCGTTAAACAAATTCGTACACGTTATTTATCAATTTAACTCTAGAATTAAAGGATATACAACGAGAAACAACGTTTGACAACCTTTAAACAGTTTTAATAACTATCTCAAAAATTGTCGCTCTAATGCAAACAACTGCTGAGTTATCTACTCAAATTTGTTGAACACAACGACTTACGTATTTTAAGCATGCTAACCTTTAGCCCGGTAAGCAAATTAAAAAAAAAAAACGCAATATGTAGGCTGCACGAGAACGGAGCCGTCGAGTAACCAAAACAAATGCGTTAAACAAATTCGTACACGTTATTTATCAATTTAACTCTAGAATTAAAGGATATACAACGAGAAACAACGTTTGACAACATTTAAACAGTTTTAATAACTATCTCAAAAATTGTCGCTCTGATGCAAACAACTGATGAGTTATCTACTTAAATTTGTTGAACAAAACGACTTACGTATTTTAAGCATGCTAACCTTTAGCCCGGTAAGCAAATTAAAAAAAAAAACGCAATATGTAGGCTACACGAGAACGGAGACGTCGAGTAACCAAAACAAATGCGTTAAACAAATTCGTACACGTTATTTATCAATTTAACTCTAGAGTTAAAGGATATACAACGAGAAACAACGTTTGACAACCTTTAAACAGTTTTAATAACTATCTCAAAAATTGCCGCTCTGATGCAAACAACTGATGAGTTATCTACTCAAATTTGTTGAACAAAACGACTTACGTATTTTAAGCATGCTAACCTTTAGCCCGGTAAGCAAATTAAAAAAAAAACGCAATATGTAGGCTACACGAGAACTGAGCCGTCGAGTAACCAAAACAAATGCGTTAAACAAATTCGTACACGTTATTTATCAATTTAACTCTAGAGTTAAAGGATATAAAACGAGAAACAACGTTTGACAACCTTTAAACATTTTTAATAACTATCTCAAAAATTGTCGCTCTGATGCAAACAACTGATGAGTTATCTACTCAAATTTGTTGAACAAAACGACTTACGTATTTTAAGCATGCTAACCTTTAGCCCGGTAAGCAAATTAAAAAAAAAACGCAATATGTAGGCTACACGAGAACGGAGCCGTCGAGTAACCAAAAAAAATGCGTTAAACAAATTCGTACACGTTATTTATCAATTTAACTCTAGAATTAAAGGATATACAACGAGAAACAACGTTTGACAACCTTTAAACAGTTTTAATAACTATCTCAAAAATTGTCGCTCTGATGCAAACAACTGCTGAGTTATCTACTAAAATTTGTTTAACAAAACGACTTACGTATTTTAAGCATGCTAACCTTTAGCCCGGTAAGCACATTAAAAAAAAACGCAATATGTAGGCTACACGAGAACGGAGACGTCGAGTAACCAAAACAAATGCGTTAAACAAATTCGTACACGTTATTTATCAATTTAACTCTAGAATTAAAGGATATACAACGAGAAACAACGTTTGACAACCTTTAAACAGTTTTAATAACTATCTCAAAAATTGTCGCTCTGATGCAAACAACTGAGGAGTTATCTACTTAAATTTGTTGAACAAAACGACTTACGTATTTTAAGCATGCTAACCTTTAGCCCGGTAAGCAAATTAAAAAAAAAACGCAATATGTATGCTACACGAGAACTGAGCCGTCGAGTAACCAAAACAAATGCGTTAAACAAATTCGTACACGTTATTTATCAATTTAACTCTAGAATTAAAGGATATACAACGAGAAACAACGTTTGACAACCTTTAAACAGTTTTAATAACTATCTCAAAAATTGTCGCTCTGATGCAAACAACTGATGAGTTATCTACTCAAATTTGTTGAACAAAACGACTTACGTATTTTAAGCATGCTAACCTTTAGCCCGGTAAGCAAATTAAAAAAAAACGCAATATGTAGGCTACACGAGAACGGAGCCGTCGAGTAACCAAAACAAATGCGTTAAACAAATTCGTACACGTTATTTATCAATTTAACTCTAGAATTAAAGGATATACAACGAGAAACAACGTTTGACAACCTTTAAACAGTTTTAATAACTATCTCAAAAATTGTCGCTCTGATGCAAACAACTGAGGAGTTATCTACTTAAATTTGTTGAACAAAACGACTTACGTATTTTAAGCATGCTAACCTTTAGCCCGGTAAGCAAATTAAAAAAAAAACGCAATATGTAGGCTACACGAGAACGGAGACGTCGAGTAACCAAAACAAATGCGTTAAACAAATTCGTACATGTTATTTATCAATTTAACTCTAGAATTAAAGGATATACAACGAGAAACAACGTTTGACAACCTTTAAACAGTTTTAATAACTATCTCAAAAATTGTCGCTCTGATGCAAACAACTGATGAGTTATCTACTTAAATTTTTTGAACAAAACGACTTACGTATTTTAAGCATGCTAACCTTTAGCCCGGTAAGCAAATTAAAAAAAAAAACGCAATATGTAGGCTACACGAGAACGGAGACGTCGAGTAACCAAAACAAATGCGTTAAACAAATTCGTACACGTTATTTATCAATTTAACTCAAGAATTAAAGGATATACAACGAGAAACAACGTTTGACAACCTTTAAACAGTTTTAATAACTATCTCAAAAATTGTCGCTCTGATGCAAACAACTGATGAGTTATCTACTTAAATTTGTTGAACAAAACGACTTACGTATTTTAAGCATGCTAACCTTTAGCCCGGTAAGCAAATTAGAAAAAAAACGCAATATGTAGGCTACACGAGAACGGAGCCGTCGAGTAACCAAAACAAATGCGTTAAACAAATTCGTACACGTTATTTATCAATTTAACTCTAGAATTAAAGGATATACAACGAGAAACAAGGTTTGACAACCTTTAAACAGTTTTAATAACTATCTCAAAAATTGTCGCTCTGATGCAAACAACTGATGAGTTATCTACTTAAATTTGTTGAACAAAACGACTTACGTATTTTAAGCATGCTAACCTTTAGCCCGGTAAGCAAATTAAAAAAAAAACCCAATATGTAGGCTACACGAGAACGGAGCATTCGAGTAACCAAAAAAAATGCGTTAAACAAATTCGTACACGTTATTTATCAATTTAACTCTAGAATTAAAGGATATACAACGAGAAACAACGTTTGACAACCTTTAAACAGTTTTAAAAACTATCTCAAAAACTGTCGCTCTGATGCAAACAACTGATGAGTTATCTACTTAAATTTGTTGAACAAAACGACTTACGTATTTTAAGCATGCTAACCTTTAGCCCGGTAAGCAAATTAAAAAAAAAAAACGCAATATGTAGGCTACACGAGAACTGAGCCGTCGAGTAACCAAAACAAATGCGTTAAACAAATTCGTACACGTTATTTATCAATTTAACTCTAGAATTAAAGGATATACAACGAGAAACAACGTTTGACAACCTTTAAACAGTTTTAATAACTATCTCAAAAATTGTCGCTCTGATGCAAACAACTGATGAGTTATCTACTTAAATTTGTTGAACAAAACGACTTACGTATTTTAAGCATGCTAACCTTTAGCCCGGTAAGCAAATTAAAAAAAAACGCAATATGTAGGCTACACGAGAACGGAGCCGTCGAGTAACCAAAACAAATGCGTTAAACAAATTCGTACACGTTATTTATTAATTTAACCTTTAAACAGTTTTAATAACTACCTCAAAAATTGTCGCTCTGATGCAAACAACTGATGAGTTATCTACTCAAATATGTTGAACAAAACGACTTACGTATTTTAAGCATGCTAACCTTTAGCCCGGTAAGCAAATTTAAAAAAAACGCAATATGTAGGCTACACGAGAACGGAGACGTCGAGTAACCAAAACAAATGCGTTAAACAAATTCGTACACGTTATTTATCAATTTAACTCTAGAATTAAAGGATATACAACGAGAAACAACGTTTGACAACCTTTAAACAGTTTTAATAACTATCTCAAAAATTGTCGCTCTGATGCAAACAACTGATGAGTTATCTACTTAAATTTGTTGAACAAAACGACTTACGTATTTTAAGCATGCTAACCTTTAGCCCGGTAAGCAAATTAAAAAAAAAAAACGCAATATGTAGGCTACACGAGAACTGAGCCGTCGAGTAACCAAAACAAATGCGTTAAACAAATTCGTACACGTTATTTATCAATTTAACTCTAGAATTAAAGGATATACAACGAGAAACAACGTTTGACAACCTTTAAACAGTTTTAATAACTATCTCAAAAATTGTCGCTCTGATGCAAACAACTGATGAGTTATCTACTTAAATTTGTTGAACAAAACGACTTACGTATTTTAAGCATGCTAACCTTTAGCCCGGTAAGCAAATTTAAAAAAAACGCAATATGTAGGCTACACGAGAACGGAGACGTCGAGTAACCAAAACAAATGCGTTAAACAAATTCGTACACGTTATTTATCAATTTAACTCTAGAATTAAAGGATATAAAACGAGAAACAACGTTTGACAACCTTTAAACAGTTTTAATAACTATCTCAAAAATTGTCGCTCTGATGCAAACAGCTGATGAGTTATCTACTTAAATTTGTTGAACAAAACGACTTACGTATTTTAAGCATGCTAACCTTTAGCCCGGTAAGCAAATTAAAAAAAAAACGCAATATGTAGGCTACACGAGAACGGAGACGTCGAGTAACCAAAACAAATGCGTTAAACAAATTCGTACACGTTATTTATCAATTTAACTCTAGAATTAAAGGATATACAACGAGAAACAACGTTTGACAACCTTTAAACAGTTTTAATAACTATCTCAAAAATTGTCGCTCTGATGCAAACAACTGATGAGTTATCTACTTAAATTTGTTGAACAAAACGACTTACGTATTTTAAGCATGCTAACCTTTAGCCCGGTAAGCAAATTAAAAAAAAAACGCAATATGTAGGCTACACGAGAACGGAGCCGTCGAGTAACCAAAACAAATGCGTTAAACAAATTCGTACACGTTATTTATCAATTTAACCTTTAAACAGTTTTAATAACTTTCTCAAAAATTGTCGCTCTGATGCAAACAACTGATGAGTTATCTACTCAAATTTGTTGAACAAAACGACTTACGTATTTTAAGCATGCTAACCTTTAGCCCGGTAAGCAAATTAAAAAAAAAAACGCAATATGTAGGCTACACGAGAACGGAGCCGTCGAGTAACCAAAACAAATGCGTTAAACAAATTCGTACACGTTATTTATCAATTTAACTCTAGAATTAAAGGATATACAACGAGAAACAACGTTTGACAACCTTTAAACAGTTTTAATAACTATCTCAAAAATTGTCGCTCTGATGCAAACAACTGATGAGTTATCTACTTAAATTTGTTGAACAAAACTACTTACGTATTTTAAGCATGCTAACCTTTAGCCCGGTAAGCAAATTAAAAAAAAAAACGCAATATGTAGGCTACACGAGAACGGAGACGTCGAGTAACCAAAACAAATGCGTTAAACAAATTCGTACACGTTATTTATCAATTTAACTCTAGAATTAAAGGATATACAACGAGAAACAACGTTTGACAACCTTTAAACAGTTTTAATAACTATCTCAAAAATTGTCGCTCTGATGCAAACAACTGATGAGTTATCTACTTAAATTTGTTGAACAAAACGACTTACGTATTTTAAGCATGCTAACCTTTAGCCCGGTAAGCAAATTAAAAAAAAAAAACGCAATATGTAGGCTACACGAGAACGGAGACGTCGAGTAACCAAAACAAATGCGTTAAACAAATTCGTACACGTTATTTATCAATTTAACTCTAGAATTAAAGGATATACAACGAGAAACAACGTTTGACAACCTTTAAACAGTTTTAATAACTATCTCAAAAATTGTCGCTCTGATGCAAACAACTGATGAGTTATCTACTTAAATTTGTTGAACAAAACGACTTACGTATTTTAAGCATGCTCACCTTTAGCCCGGTAAGCAAATTAAAAAAAAAAACGCAATATGTAGGCTACACGAGAACGGAGACGTCGAGTAACCAAAACAAATGCGTTAAACAAATTCGTACACGTTATTTATCAATTTAACTCTAGAATTAAAGGATATACAACGAGAAACAACGTTTGAGAACCTTTACACAGTTTTAATAACTATCTCAAAAATTGTCGCTCTGATGCAAACAACTGATGAGTTATCTACTCATATTTGTTGAACAAAACGACTTACGTATTTTAAGCATGCTAACCTTTAGCCCGGTAAGCAAATTAAAAAAAAACGCAATATGTAGGCTACACGAGAACGGAGACGTCGAGTAACCAAAACAAATGCGTTAAACAAATTTGTACACGTTATTTATCAATTTAACTCTAGAATTAAAGAATATACAACGAGAAACAACGTTTGACAACCTTTAAACAGTTTTATAACTATCTCAAAAATTGTCGCTCTGATGCAAACAACTGAGGAGTTATCTACTTAAATTTGTTGAGCAAAACGACTTACGTATTTTAAGCATGCTAACCTTTAGCCCGGTAAGCAAATTAAAAAAAAAACGCAATATGTAGGCTACACAAGAACGGAGACGTCGAGTAACCAAAACAAATGCGTTAAACAAATTCGTACACGTTATTTATCAATTTAACTCTAGAATTAAAGGATATACAACGAGAAACAACGTTTGACAACCTTTAAACAGTTTTAATAACTATCTCAAAAATTGTCGCTCTGATGCAAACAACTGATGAGTTATCTACTTAAATTTGTTGAACAAAACGACTTACGTATTTTAAGCATGCTAACCTTTATCCCGGTAAGCAAATTAAAAAAAAAAACGCAATATGAAGGCTACACGAGAACGGAGACGTCGAGTAACCAAAACAAATGCGTTAAACAAATTCGTACACGTTATTTATCAACTTAACTCTAGAATTAAAGGATATACAACGAGAAACAACGTTTGACAACCTTTAAACAGTTTTAATAACTATCTCAAAAATTGTCGCTCTAATGCAAACAACTGATGAGTTATCTACTCAAATTTGTTGAACAAAACGGCTTACGTATTTTAAGCATGCTAACCTTTAGCCCGGTAAGCAAATTAAAAAAAAAAACGCAATATGTAGGCTGCACGAGAACGGAGCCGTCGAGTAACCAAAACAAATGCGTTAAACAAATTCGTACACGTTATTTATCAATTTAACTCTAGAATTAAAGGATATACAACGAGAAACAACGTTTGACAACCTTTAAACAGTTTTAATAACTATCTCAAAAATTGTCGCTCTAATGCAAACAACTGCTGAGTTATCTACTCAAATTTGTTGAACAAAACCACTTATGTATTTTAAGCATGCTAACCTTTAGCCCGGTAAGCAAATTAAAAAAAAAACGCAATATGTAGGCTGCACGAGAACGGAGCCGTCGAGTAACCAAAACAAATGCGTTAAACAAATTCGTACACGTTATTTATCAATTTAACTCTAGAATTAAAGGATATACAACGAGAAACAACGTTTGACAACCTTTATACAGTTTTAATAACTATCTCAAAAATTGTCGCTCTAATGCAAACAACTGCTGAGTTATCTACTCAAATTTGTTGAACAAAACGACTTACGTATTTTAAGCATGCTAACCTTTAGCCCGGTAAGCAAGTTAAAAAAAAAAACGCAATATGTAGGCTGCACGAGAACGGAGCCGTCGAGTAACCAAAACAAATGCGTTAAACAAATTCGTACACGTTATCTATCAATTTAACTCTAGAATTAAAGGATATACAACGAGAAACAACGTTTGACAACCTTTAAACAGTTTTAATAACTATCTCAAAAATTGTCGCTCTGATGCAAACAACTGATGAGTTATCTACTTAAATTTGTTGAACAAAACGACTTACGTATTTTAAGCATGCTAACCTTTAGCCCGGTAAGCAAATTAAAAAAAAAACGCAATATGTAGGCTACACGAGAACGGAGACGTCGAGTAACCAAAACAAATGCGTTAAACAAATTCGTACACGTTATTTATCAATTTAACTCTAGAATTAAAGGATATACAACGAGAAACAACGTTTGACAACCTTTAAACAGTTTTAATAACTATCTCAAAAATTGCCGCTCTGATGCAAACAACTGATGAGTTATCTACTCAAATTTGTTGAACAAAACGACTTACGTATTTTAAGCATGCTAACCTTTAGCCCGGGAAGCAAATTAAAAAAAAAACGCAATATGTAGGCTACACGAGAACTGAGCCGTCGAGTAACCAAAACAAATGCGTTAAACAAATTCGTACACGTTATTTATCAATTTAACTCTAGAGTTAAAGGATATAAAACGAGAAACAACGTTTGACAACCTTTAAACATTTTTAATAACTATCTCAAAAATTGTCGCTCTGATGCAAACAACTGATGAGTTATCTACTCAAATTTGTTGAACAAAACGACTTACGTATTTTAAGCATGCTAACCTTTAGCCCGGTAAGCAAATTAAAAAAAAAAACGCAATATGTAGGCTACACGAGAACGGAGCCGTCGAGTAACCAAAACAAATGCGTTAAACAAATTCGTACACGTTATTTATCAATTTAACTCTAGAATTAAAGGATATACAACGAGAAACAACGTTTGACAACCTTTAAACAGTTTTAATAACTATCTCAAAAATTGTCGCTCTGATGCAAACAACTGATGAGTTATCTACTTAAATTTGTTGAACAAAACGACTTACGTATTTTAAGCATGCTAACCTTTAGCCCGGTAAGCAAATTTAAAAAAAAACGCAATATGTAGGCTACACGAGAACGGAGCCGTCGAGTAACCAAAACAAATGCGTTAAACAAATTCGTACACGTTATTTATCAATTTAACTCTAGAATTAAAGGATATACAACGAGAAACAACGTTTGACAACCTTTAAACAGTTTTAATAACTATCTCAAAAATTGTCGCTCTGATGCAAACAACTGCTGAGTTATCTACTAAAATTTGTATAACAAAACGACTTACGTATTTTAAGCATGCAAACCTTTAGCCCGGTAAGCACATTAAAAAAAAAACGCAATATGTAGGCTACACGAGAACGGAGACGTCGAGTAACCAAAACAAATGCGTTAAACAAATTCGTACACGTTATTTATCAATTTAACTCTAGAATTAAAGGATATACAACGAGAAACAACGTTTGACAACCTTTAAACAGTTTTAATAACTATCTCAAAAATTGTCGCTCTGATGCAAAAACTGAGGAGTTATCTACTTAAATTTGTTGAACAAAACGACTTACGTATTTTAAGCATGCTAACCTTTAGCCCGGTAAGCAAATTAAAAAAAAAACGCAATATGTATGCTACACGAGAACTGAGCCGTCGAGTAACCAAAACAAATGCGTTAAACAAATTCGTACACGTTATTTATCAATTTAACTCTAGAATTAAAGGATATACAACGAGAAACAACGTTTGACAACCTTTAAACAGTTTTAATAACTATCTCAAAAATTGTCGCTCTGATGCAAACAACTGATGAGTTATCTACTCAAATTTGTTGAACAAAACGACTTACGTATTTTAAGCATGCTAACCTTTAGCCCGGTAAGCAAATTAAAAAAAAACGCAATATGTAGGCTACACGAGAACGGAGCCGTCGAGTAACCAAAACAAATGCGTTAAACAAATTCGTACACGTTATTTATCAATTTAACTCTAGATTAAAGGATATACAGCGAGAAACAACGTTTGAACACCTTTAAACAGTTTTAATATCTATCTCAAAAATTGTCGCTCTGATGCAAACAACTGATGAGTTATCTACTTAAATTTGTTGAACAAAACGACTTACGTATTTTAAGCATGCTAACCTTTAGCCCGGTAAGCAAATTAAAAAAAAAAACGCAATATGTAGGCTGCACGAGAACGGAGACGTCGAGTAACCAAAACAAATGCGTTAGACAAATTCGTACACGTTATTTATCAATTTAACTCTAGAATTAAAGGATATGCAACGAGAAACAACGTTTGACAACCTTTAAACAGTTTTAATAACTATCTCAAAAATTGTCGCTCTGATGCAAACAACTGATGAGTTATCTACTTAAATTTTTTGAACAAAACGACTTACGTATTTTAAGCATGCTAACCTTTAGCCCGGTAAGCAAATTAAAAAAAAAAAACGCAATATGTAGGCTACACGAGAACGGAGACGTCGAGTAACCAAAACAAATGCGTTAAACAAATTCGTACACGTTATTTATCAATTTAACTCTAGAATTAAAGGATATACAACGAGAAAAAACGTTTGACAACCTTTAAACAGTTTTAATAACTATCTCAAAAATTGTCGCTCTGATGCAAACAACTGATGAGTTATCTACTTAAATTTGTTGAACAAAACGACTTACGTATTTTAAGCTTGCTAACCTTTAGCCCGGTAAGCAAATTAAAAAAAACGCAATATGTAGGCTACACGAGAACGGAGCATTCGAGTAACCAAAACCAATGCGTTAAACAAATTCGTACCCGTTATTTATCAATTTAACTCTAGAATTAAAGGATATACAACGAGAAACAACGTTTGACAACCTTTAAACAGTTTTAATAACTATCTCAAAAACTGTCGCTCTGATGCAAACAACTGATGAGTTATCTACTTAAATTTGTTGAACAAAACGACTTACGTATTTTAAGCATGCTAACCTTTAGCCCGGTAAGCAAATTAAAAAAAAAACGCAATATGTAGGCTACACGAGAACTGAGCCGTCGAGTAACCAAAACAAATGCGTTAAACAAATTCGTACACGTTATTTATCAATTTAACTCTAGAATAAAAGGATATACAACGAGAAACAACGTTTGACAACCTTTAAACAGTTTTAATAACTATCTCAAAAATTGTCGCTCTGATGCAAACAACTGATGAGTTATCTACTTAAATTTGTTGAACAAAACGACTTACGTATTTTAAGCATGCTAACCTTTAGCCCGGTAAGCAAATTAAAAAAAAAACGCAATATGTAGGCTACACGAGAACTGAGCCATCGAGTAACCAAAACAAATGCGTTAAACAAATTCGTACACGTTATTTATCAATTTAACTCTAGAATTAAAGGATATACAACGAGAAACAACGTTTGACAACCTTTAAACAGTTTTAATAACTATCTCAAAAATTGTCGCTCTGATGCAAACAACTGAGGAGTTATCTACTTAAATTTGTTGAACAAAACAACTTACGTATTTTAAGCATGCTAACCTTTAGCACGGTAAGCAAATTAAAAAAAAAAACGCAATATGTAGGCTACACGAGAACGGAGACGTCGAGTAACCAAAACAAATGCGTTAAACAAATTCGTACACGTTATTTATCAATTTAACTCTAGAATTAAAGGATATGCAACGAGAAACAACGTTTGACAACCTTTAAACAGTTTTAATAACTATCTCAAAAATTTTCGCTCTGATGCAAACAACTGATGAGTTATCTACTTAAATTTGTTGAACAAAACGACTTACGTATTTTAAGCATGCTAACCTTTAGCCGGGTAAGCAAATTAAAAAAAAAAACGCAATATGTAGGCTACACGAGAACGGAGCCGTCGAGTAACCAAAACAAATGCGTTAAACAAATTCGTACACGTTCTTTATCAATTTAACTCTAGAATTAAAGGATATACAACGAGAAACAACGTTTGACAACCTTTAAACAGTTTTAATAACTATCTCAAAAATTGTCGCTCTGATGCAAACAACTGATGAGTTATCTACTTAAATTTGTTGAACAAAACGACTTACCTATTTTAAGCATGCTAACCTTTAGCCCGGTAAGCAAATTAAAAAAAACGCAATATGTAGGCTACACGCGAACGGAGACGTCGAGTAACCAAAACAAATGCGTTAAACAAATTCGTACACGTTATTTATCAATTTAACTCTAGAATTAAAGGATATACAACGAGAAACATCGGTTGACAACCTTTAAACAGTTTTAATAACTATCTCAAAAATTGTCGCTCTGATGCAAACAACTGCTGAGTTATCTACTCAAATTTGTTGAACAAAACGACTTACGTATTTTAAGCATGCTAACCTTTAGCCCGGTAAGCAAATTAAAAAAAAAACGCAATATGTAGGCTACACGAGAACGGAGCCGTCGAGTACCCAAAACAAATGCGTTAAACAAATTCGTACACGTTATTTATCAATTTAACTCTAGAATTAAAGGATATACAACGAGAAACAAAGTTTGACAACCTTTAAACAGTTTTAATAACTATCTCAAAAATTGTCGCTCTGATGCAAACAACTGATGAGTTATCTACTTAAATTTGTTGAACAAAACGACTTACGTATTTTAAGCATGCTAACCTTTAGTCCGGTAAGCAAATTAAAAAAAAACGCAATATGTAGGCTACACGCGAACGGAGACGTCGAGTAACCAAAACAAATGCGTTAAACAAATTCGTACACGTTATTTATCAATTTAACTCTAGAATTAAAGGATATACAACGAGAAACAACGTTTGACAACCTTTAAACAGTTTTAATAACTATCACAAAAATTGTCGCTCTGATGCAAACAACTGATGAGTTATCTACTTAAATTTGTTGAACAAAACAACTTACGTATTTTAAGCATGCTAACCTTTAGCCCGGTAAGCAAGTTAGAAAAAAAACGCTATATGTAGGCTACACGAGAACGGAGACGTCGAGTAACCAAAACAAATGCGTTAAACAAATTCGTACACGTTATTTATCAATTTAACTCTAGAATTAAAGGATATACAACGAGAAACAACGTTTGACAACCTTCAAACAGTTTTAATAACTATCTCAAAAATTGTCGCTCTGATGCAAACAACTGATGAGTTATCTACTTAAATTTGCTGAACAAAACGACTTACGTATTTTAAGCATGCTAACCTTTAGCCCGGTAAGCAAATTTAAAAAAAACGCAATATGTAGGCTACACGAGAACTGAGCCGTCGAGTAACCAAAACAAATGCGTTAAACAAATTCGTACACGTCATTTATCAATTTAACTCTAGAATTAAAGGATATACAACGAGAAACAACGTTTGACAACCTTTAAACAGTTTTAATAACTATCTCAAAAATTGTCGCTCTGATGCAAACAACTGATGAGTTATCTACTTAAATTTGTTGAACAAAACGACTTACGTATTTTAAGAATGCTAACCTTTAGCCCGGTAAGCAAATTAAAAAAAAACGCAATATGTAGGCTACACGAGAACGGAGCCGTCGAGTAACCAAAACAAATGCGTTAAACAAATTCGTACACGTTATTTATCAATTTAACTCTAGAATTAAAGGATATACAACGAGAAACAACGTTTGACAACCTTTAAACAGTTTTAATAACTATCTCAAAAATTGTCGCTCTGATGCAAACAACTGAGGGGTTATCTACTTAAATTTGTTGAACAAAACGACTTACGTATTTTAAGCATGCTAACCTTTAGCCCGGTAAGCAAATTAAAAAAAAAACGCAATATGTAGGCTACACGAGAACGGAGACGTCGAGTAACCAAAACAAATGGGTTAAACAAATTCGTACACGTTATTTATCAATTTAACTCTAGAATTAAAGGATATACAACGAGAAACAACGTTTGACAACCTTTAAACAGTTTTAATAACTATCTCAAAAATTGTCGCTCTGATGCAAACAACTGCTGAGTTATCTACTCAAATTTGTTGAACAAAACGACTTACGTATTTTAAGCATGCTAACCTTTAGCCCGGTAAGCAAATTAAAAAAAAAAACGCAATATGTAGGCTACACGAGAACGGAGACGTCGAGTAACCAAAAAAAATGCGTTAAACAAATTCGTACACGTTATTTATCAATTTAACTCTAGAATTAAAGGATATACAACGAGAAACAACGTTTGACAACCTTTAAACAGTTTTAATAACTATCTCAAAAATTGTCGCTCTGATGCAAACAACTGCTGAGTTATCTACTCAAATTTGTTGAACAAAACGACTTACGTATTTTAAGCATGCTAACCTTTAGCCCGGTATGCAAATTAAAAAAAAAACGCAATATGTAGGCTACACGAGAACGGAGACTTCGAGTAACCAAAACAAATGCGTTAAACAAATTCGTACACGTTATTTATCAATTTAACTCTAGAATTAAAGGATATACAACGAGAAACAACGTTTGACAACCTTTAAACAGTTTTAATAACTATCTCAAAAATTGTCGCTCTGATGCAAACAACTGATGAGTTATCTACTTAAATTTGTTGAACAAAACGACTTACGTATTTTAAGCATGCTAACCTTTAGCCCGGTAAGCAAATTAAAAAAAAAAACGCAATATGTAGGCTACACGAGAACGGAGACGTCGAGTAACCAAAACAAATGCGTTAAACAAATTCGTACACGTTATTTATCAATTTAACTCTAGAATTAAAGGATATACAACGAGAAACAACGTTTGACAACCTTTAAACAGTTTTAATAACTATCTCAAAAATTGTCACTCAGATGCAAACAACTGAGGAGTTATCTACTTAAATTTGTTGAACAAAACAACTTACGTATTTTAAGCATGCTAACCTTTAGCCCGGTAAGCAAATTAAAAAAAAAACGCAATATGTAGGCTACACGAGAACGGAGACGTCGAGTAACCAAAACAAATGCGTTAAACAAATTCGTACACGTTATTTATCAATTTAACTCTAGAATTAAAGGATATACAACGAGAAACAACGTTTGACAACCTTTAAACAGTTTTAATAACTATCTCAAAAATTGTCGATCTGATGCAAACAACTGATGAGTTATCTACTTAAATTTGTTGAACAAAACGACTTACGTATTTTAAGCATGCTAACCTTTAGCAATATGTAGGCTACACGAGAACGGAGACGTCGAGTAACCAAAACAAATGCGTTAAACAAATTCGTACACGTTATTTATCAATTTAACTCTAGAATTAAAGGATATACAACGAGAAACAACGTTTGACAACCTTTAAACAGTTTTAATAACTATCTCAAAAATTTTCGCTCTGATACAAACAACTGCTGAGTTATCTACTCAAATTTGTTGAACAAAACGACTTACGTATTTTAAGCATGCTAACCTTTAGCCCGGTAAGCAAATTTAAAAAAAAAACGCAATATGTAGGCTACACGAGAACGGAGACGTCGAGTAACCAAAAGAAATGCGTTAAACAAATTCGTACACGTCATTTATCAATTTAACTCTAGAATTAAAGGATATACAACGAGAAACAACGTTTGACAACCTTTAAACAGTTTTAATAACTATCTCAAAAATTGTCGCTCTGATGCAAACAACTGATGAGTTATCTACTTAAATTTGTTGAACAAAACGACTTACGTATTTTAAGCATGCTAACCTTTAGCCCAGTAAGCAAATTTAAAAAAAAAACGCAATATGTAGGCTACACGAGAACTGAGCCGTCGAGTAACCAAAACAAATGCATTAAACAAATTCGTACACGTTATTTATCAATTTAACTCTAGAATTAAAGGATATACAACGAGAAACAACGTTTGACAACCTTTAAACAGTTTTAATAACTATCTCAAAAATTGTCGCTCTGATGCAAACAACTGATGAGTTATCTACTTAAATTTGTTGAACAAAACGACTTACGTATTTTAAGCATGCTAACCTTTAGCCCGGTAAGCAAATTAAAAAAAAAACGCAATATGTAGGCTACACGAGAACGGAGACGTCGAGTAACCAAAACAAATGCGTTAAACAAATTCGTACACGTTATTTATCAATTTAAATCTAGAATTAAAGGATATACAACGAGAAACAACGTTTGACAACCTTTAAACAGTTTTAATAACTATCTCAAAAATTGTCGCTCTGATGCAAACAACTGAGGAGTTATCTACTTAATTTGTTGAACAAAACGACTTACGTATTTTAAGCATGCTAACCTTTAGCCCGGTAAGCAAATTAAAAAAAACGCAATATGTAGGCTACACGAGAACGGAGACGTCGAGTAACCAAAACAAATGCGTTAAACAAATTGGTACACGTTATTTATCAATTTAACTCTAGAATTAAAGGATATACAACGAGAAACAACGTTTGACAACCTTTAAACAGTTTTAATAACTATCTCAAAAATTGTCGCTCTGATGCAAACAACTGATGAGTTATCTACTTAAATTTGTTGAACAAAACGACTTACGTATTTTAAGCATGCTAACCTTTAGCCCGGTAAGCAAATTAAAAAAAAAAACGCAATATGTAGGCTACACGAGAACGGAGACGTCGAGTAACCAAAACAAATGCGTTAAACAAATTCGTACACGTTATTTATCAATTTAACTCTAGAATTAAAGGATATACAACGAGAAACTACGTTTGACAACCTTTAAACAGTTTTAATAACTATCTCAAAAATTGTCGCTCTGATGCAAACAACTGAGAAGTTATCTACTTAAATTTGTTGAACAAAACAACTTACGTATTTTAAGCATGCTAACCTTTAGCCCGGTAAGCAAATTAAAAAAAAAACGCAATATGTAGGCTACACGAGAACGGAGCCGTCGAGTAACCAAAACAAATGCGTTAAACAAATTCGTACACGTTATTTATCAATTTAACTCTAGAATTAAAGGATATACAACGAGAAACAACGTTTGACAACCTTTAGACAGTTTTAATAACTATCTCAAAAATTGTCGCTCTGATGCAAACAACTGATGAGTTATCTACTTAAATTTGTTGAACAAAACGACTTACGTATTTTAAGCATGCTAACCTTTAGCCCGGTAAGCAAATTAAAAAAAAAACGCAATATGTAGGCTACACGAGAACGGAGCCGTCGAGTAACCAAAACAAATGCGTTAAACAAATTCGTACACGTTATTTATCAATTTAACTCTAGAATTAAAGGATATACAACGAGAAACAACGTTTGACAACCTTTAAACAGTTTTAATAACTATCTCAAAAATTGTCGCTCTGATGCAAACAACTGATGAGTTATCTACTTAAATTTGTTGAACAAAACGACTTACGTATTTTAAGCATGCTAACCTTTAGCCCGGTAAGCAAATTAAAAAAAAAAAAACGCAATATGTAGGCTACACGAGAACGGAGACGTCGAGTAACCAAAACAAATGCGTTAAACAAATTCGTACACGTTATTTATCAATTTAACTCTAGAATTAAAGGATATACAACGAGAAACAACGTTTGACAACCTTTAAACAGTTTTAATAACTATCTCAAAAATTGTCGCTCTGATGCAAACAACTGATGAGTTATCTACTTAAATTTGTTGAACAAAACGACTTACGTATTTTAAGCATGCTAACCTTTAGCCCGGTAAGCAAATTTAAAAAAAAACGCAATATGTAGGCTACACGAGAACTGAGCCGTCGAGTAACCAAAACAAATGCGTTAAACAAATTCGTACACGTTATTTATCAATTTAACTCTAGAATTAAAGGATATACAACGAGAAACAACGTTTGACAACCTTTATACAGTTTTAATAACTATCTCAAAAATTGTCGCTCTGATGCAAACAACTGAGGAGTTATCTACTTAAATTTGTTGAACAAAACGACTTACGTATTTTAAGCATGCTAACCTTTAGCCCGGTAAGCAAATTAAAAAAAAAACGCAATATGTAGGCTACACGAGAACGGAGACGTCGAGTAACCAAAACAAATGGGTTAAACAAATTCGTACACGTCATTTATCAATTTAACTCTAGAATTAAAGGATATACAACGAGAAACATCGGTTGACAACCTTTAAACAGTTTTAATAACTATCTCAAAAATTGTCGCTCTGATGCAAACAACTGCTGGGTTATCTACTCAAATATACAACGAGAAACAACGTTTGACAACCTTTAAACAGTTTTAATGACTATCTCAAAAATTGTCGCTCTGATGCAAACAACTGATGAGTTATCTACTTAAATTTGTTGAACAAAACGACTTACGTATTTTAAGCATGCTAACCTTTAGCCCGGTAAGCAAATTAAAAAAAAACGCAATATGTAGGCTACACGCGAACGGAGACGTCGAGTAACCAAAACAAATGCGTTAAACAAATTCGTACACGTTATTTATCAATTTAACTCTAGAATTAAAGGATATACAACGAGAAACAATGTTTGACAACCTTTAAACAGTTTTAATAACTATCACAAAAATTGTCGCTCTGATGCAAACAACTGATGAGTTATCTACTTAAATTTGTTGAACAAAACGACTTACGTATTTTAAGCATGCTAACCTTTAGCCCGGTAAGCAAGTTAGAAAAAAAACGCAATATGTAGGCTACACGAGAACGGAGACGTCGAGTAACCAAAACTAATGCGTTAAACAAATTCGTACACGTTATTTATCAATTTAACTCTAGAATTAAAGGATATACAACGAGAAACAACGTTTGACAACCTTTAAACAGTTTTAATAACTATCTCAAAAATTGTCGCTCTGATGCAAACAACTGAGGAGTTATCTACTTAAATTTGTTGAACAAAACGACTTACGTATTTTAAGCATGCTAACCTTTAGCCCGGCAAGCAAATTAAAAAAAAACGCAATATGTAGGCTACACGAGAACGGAGACGTCGAGTAACCAAAACAAATGGGTTAAACAAATTCGTACACGTTATTTATCAATTTAACTCTAGAATTAAAGGATATACAACGAGAAACAACGTTTGACAACCTTTAAACAGTTTTAATAACTATCTCAAAAATTGTCGCTCTGATGCAAACAACTGATGAGTTATCTACTTAAATTTGTTGAACAAAACGACTTACGTATTTTAAGCATGCTAACCTTTAGCCCGGTAAGCAAATTTAAAAAAAACGCAATATGTAGGCTACACGAGAACTGAGCCGTCGAGTAACCAAAACAAATGCGTTAAACAAATTCGTACACGTTACTTATCAATTTAACTCTAGAATTAAAGGATATACAACGAGAAACAACGTTTGACAACCTTTATACAGTTTTAATAACTATCTCAAAAATTGTCGCTCTGATGCAAACAACTGAGGAGTTATCTACTTAAATTTGTTGAACAAAACGACTTACGTATTTTAAGCATGCTAACCTTTAGCCCGGTAAGCAAATTAAAAAAAAAACGCAATATGTAGGCTACACGAGAACGGAGCCGTCGAGTAACCAAAACAAATGCGTTAAACAAATTCGTACACGTTATTTATCAATTTAACTCTAGAATTAAAGGATATACAACGAGAAACAACGTTTGACAACCTTTAAACAGTTTTAATGACTATCTCAAAAATTGTCGCTCTGATGCAAACAACTGATGAGTTATCTACTTAAATTTGTTGAACAAAACGACTTACGTATTTTAAGCATGCTAACCTTTAGCCCGGTAAGCAAATTTAAAAAAAACGCAATATGTAGGCTACACGCGAACGGAGACGTCGAGTAACCAAAACAAATGCGTTAAACAAATTCGTACACGTTATTTATCAATTTAACTCTAGAATTAAAGGATATACAACGAGAAACATCGGTTGACAACCTTTAAACAGTTTTAATAACTATCTCAAAAATTGTCGCTCTGATGCAAACAACTGCTGAGTTATCTACTCAAATTTGTTGAACAAAACGACTTACGTATTTTAAGCATGCTAACCTTTAGCTCGGTAAGCAAATTAAAAAAAAAACGCAATATGTAGGCTACACGAGAACGGAGACGTCGAGTAACCAAAACAAATGGGTTAAACAAATTCGTACACGTCATTTATCAATTTAACTCTAGAATTAAAGGATATACAACGAGAAACATCGGTTGACAACCTTTAAACAGTTTTAATAACTATCTCAAAAATTGTCGCTCTGATGCAAACAACTGCTGAGTTATCTACTCAAATTTGTTGAACAAAACGACTTACGTATTTTAAGCATGCTAACCTTTAGCCCGGTAAGCAAATTAAAAAAAAACGCAATATGTAGGCTACACGAGAACGGAGCCGTCGAGTAACCAAAGCAAATGCGTTAAACAAATTCGTACACGTTATTTATCAATTTAACTCTAGAATTAAAGGATATACAACGAGAAACAACGTTTGACAACCTTTAAACAGTTTTAATAACTATCACAAAAATTGTCGCTCTGATGCAAACAACTGATGAGTTATCTACTTAAATTTGTTGAACAAAACGACTTACGTATTTTAAGCATGCTAACCTTTAGCCCGGTAAGCAAGTTAGAAAAAAAACGCAATATGTAGGCTACACGAGAACGGAGACGTCGAGTAACCAAAACTAATGCGTTAAACAAATTCGTACACGTTATTTATCAATTTAACTCTAGAATTAAAGGATATACAACGAGAAACAACGTTTGACAACCTTTAAACAGTTTTAATGACTATCTCAAAAATTGTCGCTCTGATGCAAACAACTGATGAGTTATCTACTTAAATTTGTTGAACAAAACGACTTACGTATTTTAAGCATGCTAGCCTTTAGCCCGGTAAGCAAATTTAAAAAAAACGCAATATGTAGGCTACACGCGAACGGAGACGTCGAGTAACCAAAACAAATGCGTTAAACAAATTCGTACACGTTATTTATCAATTTAACTCTAGAATTAAAGGATATACAACGAGAAACAACGTTTGACAACCTTTAAACAGTTTTAATAACTATCACAAAAATTGTCGCTCTGATGCAAACAACTGATGAGTTATCTACTTAAATTTGTTGAACAAAACGACTTACGTATTTTAAGCATGCTAACCTTTAGCCCGGTAAGCAAGTTAGAAAAAAAACGCAATATGTAGGCTACACGAGAACGGAGACGTCGAGTAACCAAAACTAATGCGTTAAACAAATTCGTACACGTTATTTATCAATTTAACTCTAGAATTAAAGGATATACAACGAGAAACAACGTTTGACAACCTTTAAACAGTTTTAATAACTATCTCAAAAATTGTCGCTCTGATGCAAACAACTGAGGAGTTATCTACTTAAATTTGTTGAACAAAACGACTTACGTATTTTAAGCATGCTAACCTTTAGCCCGGTAAGCAAATTAAAAAAAAAACGCAATATGTAGGCTACACGAGAACGGAGACGTCGAGTAACCAAAACAAATGGGTTAAACAAATTCGTACACGTTATTTATAAATTTAACTCTAGAATTAAAGGATATACAACGAGAAACAACGTTTGACAACCTTTAAACAGTTTTAATAACTATCTCAAAAATTGTCGCTCTGATGCAAACAACTGAGGAGTTATCTACTCAAATTTGTTGAACAAAACGACTTACGTATTTTAAGCATGCTAACCTTTAGCCCGGTAAGCAAATTAAAAAAAAAACGCAATATGTAGGCTACACGAGAACGGAGACGTCGAGTAACCAAAAAAATGCGTTAAACAAATTCGTACACGTTATTTACCAATTCAACTCTAGAATTAAAGGATATACAACGAGAAACAACGTTTGACAACCTTTAAACAGTTTTAATAACTATCTCAAAAATTGTCGCTCTGATGCAAACAACTGCTGAGTTATCTACTCAAATTTGTTGAACAAAACCACTTACGTATTTTAAGCATGTTAACCTTTAGCCCGGTAAGCAAATTAAAAAAAAAACGCAATATGTAGGCTACACGAGAACGGAGCCGTCGAGTAACCAAAACAAATGCGTTAAACAAATTCGTACACGTTATTTATCAATTTAACTCTAGAATTAAAGGATATACAACGAGAAACAACGTTTGACAACCTTTAAACAGTTTTAATAACTATCTCAAAAATTGTCGCTCTGATGCAAACAACTGATGAGTTATCTACTTAAATTTGTTGAACAAAACGACTTACGTATTTTAAGCATGCTAACCTTTAGCCCGGTAAGCAAGTTAGAAAAAAAACGCAATATGTAGGCTACACGAGAACGGAGACGTCGAGTAACCAAAAAAAATGCGTTAAACAAATTCGTACACGTTATTTATCAATTTAACTCTAGAATTAAAGGATATACAACGAGAAACAACGTTTGACAACCTTTATACAGTTTTAATAACTATCTCAAAAATTGTCGCTCTGATGCAAACAACTGAGGAGTTATCTACTTAAATTTGTTGAACAAAACGACTTACGTATTTTAAGCATGCTAACCTTTAGCCCGGTAAGCAAAGTAAAAAAAAAACGCAATATGTAGGCTACACGAGAACGGAGACGTCGAGTAACCAAAACAAATGGGTTAAACAAATTCGTATACGTCATTTATCAATTTAACTCTAGAATTAAAGGATATACAACGAGAAACATCGGTTGACAACCTTTAAACAGTTTTAATAACTATCTCAAAAATTGTCGCTCTGATGCAAACAACTGCTGAGTTATCTACTCAAATTTGTTGAACAAAACGACTTACGTATTTTAAGCATGCTAACCTTTAGCCCGGTAAGCAAATTAAAAAAAAAACGCAATATGTAGGCTACACGAGAACGGAGCCGTCGAGTAACCAAAACAAATGCGTTAAACAAATTCGTACACGTTATTTATCAATCTAACTCTAGAATTAAAGGATATACAACGAGAAACAACGTTTGACAACCTTTAAACAGTTTTAATGACTATCTCAAAAATTGTCGCTCTGATGCAAACAACTGATGAGTTATCTACTTAAATTTGTTGAACAAAACGACTTACGTATTTTAAGCATGCTAACCTTTAGCCCGGTAAGCAAATTAAAAAAAAAACGCAATATGTAGGCTACACGCGAACGGAGACGTCGAGTAACCAAAACAAATGCGTTAAACAAATTCGTACACGTTATTTATCAATTTAACTCTAGAATTAAAGGATATACAACGAGAAACAACGTTTGACAACCTTTAAACAGTTTTAATAACTATCTCAAAAATTGTCGCTCTGATGCAAACAACTGATGAGTTATCTACTTAAATTTGTTGAACAAAACGACTTACGTATTTTAAGCATGGTAACCTTTAGCCCGGTAAGCAAATTAAAAAAAAAAACGCAATATGTAGGCTACACGAGAACGGAGACGTCGAGTAACCAAAGCAAATGCGTTAAACAAATTCGTACACGTTATTTATCAATTTAACTCTAGAATTAAAGGATATACAACGAGAAACAACGTTTGACAACCTTTAAACAGTTTTAATAACTATCTCAAAAATTGTCACTCAGATGCAAACAACTGAGGAGTTATCTACTTAAATTTGTTGAACAAAACGACTTACGTATTTTAAGCATGCTAACCTTTAGCCCGGTAAGCAAATTAAAAAAAAAACGCAATATGTAGGCTACACGATAACGGAGACGTCGAGTAACCAAAACAAATGCGTTAAACAAATTCGTACACGTTATTTATCAATTTAACTCTAGAATTAAAGGATATACAACGAGAAACAACGTTTGACAACCTTTAAACAGTTTTAATAACTATCTCAAAAATTGTCGATCTGATGCAAACAACTGATGAGTTATCTACTTAAATTTGTTGAACAAAACGACTTACGTATTTTAAGCATGCTAACCTTTAGCCCGGTAAGCAAATTAAAAAAAAAACGCAATATGTAGGCTACACGAGAACGGAGACGTCGAGTAACCAAAACAAATGCGTTAAACAAATTCGTACATGTTATTTATCAATTTAACTCTAGAATTAAAGGATATACAACGAGAAACAACGTTTGACAACCTTTAAACAGTTTTAATAACTATCTCAAAAATTGTCGCTCTGATACAAACAACTGCTGAGTTATCTACTCAAATTTGTTGAACAAAACGACTTACGTATTTTAAGCATGCTAACCTTTAGCCCGGTAAGCAAATTTAAAAAAAAAAACGCAATATGTAGGCTACACGAGAACGGAGACGTCGAGTAACCAAACCAAATGCGTTAAACAAATTCGTACACGTCATTTATCAATTTAACTCTAGAATTAAAGGATATACAACGAGAAACAACGTTTGACAACCTTTAAACAGTTTTAATAACTATCTCAAAAATTGTCGCTCTGATGCAAACAACTGAGGAGTTATCTACTTAAATTTGTTGAACAAAACGACCTACGTATTTTAAGCATGCTAACCTTTAGCCCGGTAAGCAAATTAAAAAAAAAACGCAATATGTAGGCTACACGAGAACGGAGCCGTCGAGTAACCAAAGCAAATGCGTTAAACAAATTCGTACACGTTATTTATCAATTTAACTCTAGAATTAAAGGATATACAACGAGAAACAACGTTTGACAACCTTTAAACAGTTTTAATAACTATCACAAAAATTGTCGCTCTGATGCAAACAACTGATGAGTTATCTACTTAAATTTGTTGAACAAAACGACTTACGTATTTTAAGCATGCTAACCTTTAGCCCGGTAAGCAAGTTAGAAAAAAAACGCAATATGTAGGCTACACGAGAACGGAGACGTCGAGTAACCAAAACTAATGCGTTAAACAAATTCGTACACGTTATTTATCAATTTAACTCTAGAATTAAAGGATATACAACGAGAAACAACGTTTGACAACCTTTAAACAGTTTTAATGACTATCTCAAAAATTGTCGCTCTGATGCAAACAACTGATGAGTTATCTACTTAAATTTGTTGAACAAAACGACTTACGTATTTTAAGCATGCTAGCCTTTAGCCCGGTAAGCAAATTTAAAAAAAACGCAATATGTAGGCTACACGCGAACGGAGACGTCGAGTAACCAAAACAAATGCGTTAAACAAATTCGTACACGTTATTTATCAATTTAACTCTAGAATTAAAGGATATACAACGAGAAACAACGTTTGACAACCTTTAAACAGTTTTAATAACTATCACAAAAATTGTCGCTCTGATGCAAACAACTGATGAGTTATCTACTTAAATTTGTTGAACAAAACGACTTACGTATTTTAAGCATGCTAACCTTTAGCCCGGTAAGCAAGTTAGAAAAAAAACGCAATATGTAGGCTACACGAGAACGGAGACGTCGAGTAACCAAAACTAATGCGTTAAACAAATTCGTACACGTTATTTATCAATTTAACTCTAGAATTAAAGGATATACAACGAGAAACAACGTTTGACAACCTTTAAACAGTTTTAATAACTATCTCAAAAATTGTCGCTCTGATGCAAACAACTGAGGAGTTATCTACTTAAATTTGTTGAACAAAACGACTTACGTATTTTAAGCATGCTAACCTTTAGCCCGGTAAGCAAATTAAAAAAAAAACGCAATATGTAGGCTACACGAGAACGGAGACGTCGAGTAACCAAAACAAATGGGTTAAACAAATTCGTACACGTTATTTATAAATTTAACTCTAGAATTAAAGGATATACAACGAGAAACAACGTTTGACAACCTTTAAACAGTTTTAATAACTATCTCAAAAATTGTCGCTCTGATGCAAACAACTGAGGAGTTATCTACTCAAATTTGTTGAACAAAACGACTTACGTATTTTAAGCATGCTAACCTTTAGCCCGGTAAGCAAATTAAAAAAAAAACGCAATATGTAGGCTACACGAGAACGGAGACGTCGAGTAACCAAAAAAATGCGTTAAACAAATTCGTACACGTTATTTACCAATTCAACTCTAGAATTAAAGGATATACAACGAGAAACAACGTTTGACAACCTTTAAACAGTTTTAATAACTATCTCAAAAATTGTCGCTCTGATGCAAACAACTGCTGAGTTATCTACTCAAATTTGTTGAACAAAACCACTTACGTATTTTAAGCATGTTAACCTTTAGCCCGGTAAGCAAATTAAAAAAAAAACGCAATATGTAGGCTACACGAGAACGGAGCCGTCGAGTAACCAAAACAAATGCGTTAAACAAATTCGTACACGTTATTTATCAATTTAACTCTAGAATTAAAGGATATACAACGAGAAACAACGTTTGACAACCTTTAAACAGTTTTAATAACTATCTCAAAAATTGTCGCTCTGATGCAAACAACTGATGAGTTATCTACTTAAATTTGTTGAACAAAACGACTTACGTATTTTAAGCATGCTAACCTTTAGCCCGGTAAGCAAGTTAGAAAAAAAACGCAATATGTAGGCTACACGAGAACGGAGACGTCGAGTAACCAAAAAAAATGCGTTAAACAAATTCGTACACGTTATTTATCAATTTAACTCTAGAATTAAAGGATATACAACGAGAAACAACGTTTGACAACCTTTATACAGTTTTAATAACTATCTCAAAAATTGTCGCTCTGATGCAAACAACTGAGGAGTTATCTACTTAAATTTGTTGAACAAAACGACTTACGTATTTTAAGCATGCTAACCTTTAGCCCGGTAAGCAAAGTAAAAAAAAAACGCAATATGTAGGCTACACGAGAACGGAGACGTCGAGTAACCAAAACAAATGGGTTAAACAAATTCGTATACGTCATTTATCAATTTAACTCTAGAATTAAAGGATATACAACGAGAAACATCGGTTGACAACCTTTAAACAGTTTTAATAACTATCTCAAAAATTGTCGCTCTGATGCAAACAACTGCTGAGTTATCTACTCAAATTTGTTGAACAAAACGACTTACGTATTTTAAGCATGCTAACCTTTAGCCCGGTAAGCAAATTAAAAAAAAAACGCAATATGTAGGCTACACGAGAACGGAGCCGTCGAGTAACCAAAACAAATGCGTTAAACAAATTCGTACACGTTATTTATCAATCTAACTCTAGAATTAAAGGATATACAACGAGAAACAACGTTTGACAACCTTTAAACAGTTTTAATGACTATCTCAAAAATTGTCGCTCTGATGCAAACAACTGATGAGTTATCTACTTAAATTTGTTGAACAAAACGACTTACGTATTTTAAGCATGCTAACCTTTAGCCCGGTAAGCAAATTAAAAAAAAAACGCAATATGTAGGCTACACGCGAACGGAGACGTCGAGTAACCAAAACAAATGCGTTAAACAAATTCGTACACGTTATTTATCAATTTAACTCTAGAATTAAAGGATATACAACGAGAAACAACGTTTGACAACCTTTAAACAGTTTTAATAACTATCTCAAAAATTGTCGCTCTGATGCAAACAACTGATGAGTTATCTACTTAAATTTGTTGAACAAAACGACTTACGTATTTTAAGCATGGTAACCTTTAGCCCGGTAAGCAAATTAAAAAAAAAAACGCAATATGTAGGCTACACGAGAACGGAGACGTCGAGTAACCAAAGCAAATGCGTTAAACAAATTCGTACACGTTATTTATCAATTTAACTCTAGAATTAAAGGATATACAACGAGAAACAACGTTTGACAACCTTTAAACAGTTTTAATAACTATCTCAAAAATTGTCACTCAGATGCAAACAACTGAGGAGTTATCTACTTAAATTTGTTGAACAAAACGACTTACGTATTTTAAGCATGCTAACCTTTAGCCCGGTAAGCAAATTAAAAAAAAAACGCAATATGTAGGCTACACGATAACGGAGACGTCGAGTAACCAAAACAAATGCGTTAAACAAATTCGTACACGTTATTTATCAATTTAACTCTAGAATTAAAGGATATACAACGAGAAACAACGTTTGACAACCTTTAAACAGTTTTAATAACTATCTCAAAAATTGTCGATCTGATGCAAACAACTGATGAGTTATCTACTTAAATTTGTTGAACAAAACGACTTACGTATTTTAAGCATGCTAACCTTTAGCCCGGTAAGCAAATTAAAAAAAAAACGCAATATGTAGGCTACACGAGAACGGAGACGTCGAGTAACCAAAACAAATGCGTTAAACAAATTCGTACATGTTATTTATCAATTTAACTCTAGAATTAAAGGATATACAACGAGAAACAACGTTTGACAACCTTTAAACAGTTTTAATAACTATCTCAAAAATTGTCGCTCTGATACAAACAACTGCTGAGTTATCTACTCAAATTTGTTGAACAAAACGACTTACGTATTTTAAGCATGCTAACCTTTAGCCCGGTAAGCAAATTTAAAAAAAAAAACGCAATATGTAGGCTACACGAGAACGGAGACGTCGAGTAACCAAACCAAATGCGTTAAACAAATTCGTACACGTCATTTATCAATTTAACTCTAGAATTAAAGGATATACAACGAGAAACAACGTTTGACAACCTTTAAACAGTTTTAATAACTATCTCAAAAATTGTCGCTCTGATGCAAACAACTGAGGAGTTATCTACTTAAATTTGTTGAACAAAACGACCTACGTATTTTAAGCATGCTAACCTTTAGCCCGGTAAGCAAATTAAAAAAAAAACGCAATATGTAGGCTACACGAGAACTGAGCCGTCGAGTAACCAAAACAAATGCGTTAAACAAATTCGTACACGTTATTTATCAATTTAACTCTAGAATTAAAGGATATACAACGAGAAACAACGTTTGACAACCTTTAAACAGTTTTAATAACTATCTCAAAAATTGTCGCTCTGATGCAAACAACTGATGAGTTATCTACTTAAATTTGTTGAACAAAACGACTTACGTATTTTAAGCATGCTAACCTTTAGCCCGGTAAGCAAATTAAAAAAAAAACGCAATATGTAGGCTACACGAGAACGGAGACGTCGAGTAACCAAAACAAATGCGTTAAACAAATTCGTACACGTTATTTGTCAATTTAACTCTAGAATTAAAGGATATACAACGAGAAACAACGTTTGACAACCTTTAACCAGTTTTAATAACTATCTCAAAAATTGTCGCTCTGCTGCAAACAACTGAGGAGTTATCTACTTAAATTTGTTGAACAAAACGACTTACGTATTTTAAGCATGCTAACCTTTAGCCCGGTAAGCAAATTAAAAAAAAAACGCAATATGTAGGCTACACGAGAACGGAGACGTCGAGTAACCAAAACAAATGCGTTAAACAAATTCGTACACGTTATTTATCAATTTAACTCTAGAATTAAAGGATATACAACGAGAAACAACGTTTGACAACCTTTAAACAGTTTTAATAACTATCTCAAAAATTGTCGCTCTGATGCAAACAACTGATGAGTTATCTACTTAAATTTGTTGAACAAAACGACTTACGTATTTTAAGCATGCTAACCTTTAGCCCGGTAAGCAAATTAAAAAAAAAAACGCAATATGTAGGCTACACGAGAACGGAGACGTCGAGTAACCAAAACAAATGCGTTAAACAAATTCGTACACGTTATTTATCAATTTAACTATAGAATTAAAGGATATACAACGAGAAACAACGTTTGACAACCTTTAAACAGTTTTAATAACTATCTCAAAAATTGTCGCTCTGATGCAAACAACTGAGAAGTTATCTACTTAAATTTGTTGAACAAAACAACTTACGTATTTTAAGCATGCTAACCTTTAGCCCGGTAAGCAAATTAAAAAATAAAACGCAATATGTAGGCTACACGAGAACGGAGCCGTCGAGTAACCAAAACAAATGCGTTAAACAAATTCGTACACGTTATTTATCAATTTAACTCTAGAATTAAAGGATATACAACGAGAAACAACGTTTGACAACCTTTAAACAGTTTTAATAACTATCTCAAAAATTGTCGCTCTGATGCAAACAACGGAGAGTTATCTACTTAAATTTGTTGAACAAAACGACTTACGTATTTTAAGCATGCTAACCTTTAGCCCGGTAAGCAAATTAAAAAAAAAACACAATATGTAGGCTACACGAGAACGGAGCCGTCGAGTAACCAAAACAAATGCGTTAAACAAATTCGTACACGTTATTTATCAATTTAACTCTAGAATTAAAGGATATACAACGAGAAACAACGTTTGACAACCTTTAAACAGTTTTAATAACAATCTCAAAAATTGTCGCTCTGATGTAAACAACTGATGAGTTATCTACTTAAATTTGTTGAACAAAACGACTTACGTATTTTAAGCATGCTAATCTTTAGCCCGGTAAGAAAATTAAAAAAAAAAACGCAATATGTAGGCTACACGAGAACGGAGCCGTCGAGTAACCAAAACAAATGCGTTAAACAAATTCGTACACGTTATTTATCAATTTAACTCTAGAATTAAAGGATATACAACGAGAAACAACGTTTGACAACCTTTAAACAGTTTTAATAACTATCTCAAAAATTGTCGCTCTGATGCAAACAACTGATGAGTTATCTACTTAAATTTGTTGAACAAAACGACTTACGTATTTTAAGCATGCTAACCTTTAGCCCGGTAAGCAAATTAAAAAAAAAAACGCAATATGTAGGCTACACGAGAACGGAGACGTCGAGTAACCAAAACAAATGCGTTAAACAAATTCGTACACGTTATTTATCAATTTAACTCTAGAATTAAAGGATATACAACGAGAAACAACGTTTGACAACCTTTAAACAGTTTTAATAACTATCTCAAAAATTGTCGCTCTGATGCAAACAACTGAGGAGTTATCTACTTAAATTTGTTGAACAAAACGACTTACGTATTTTAAGCATGCTAACCTTTAGCCCGGTAAGCAAATTAAAAAAAAAACGCAATATGTAGGCTACACGAGAACGGAGATGTCGAGTAACCAAAACAAATGCGTTAAACAAATTCGTACACGTTATTTATCAATTTAACTCTAGAATTAAAGGATATACAACGAGAAACAACGTTTGACAACCTTTAAACAGTTTTAATAACTATCTCAAAAATTGTCGCTCTGATGCAAACAACTGAGGATTTATCTCCTTAAATTTGTTGAACAAAATGACTTACGTATTTTAAGCATGCTAACCTTTAGCCCGGTAAGCAAATTAAAAAAAAAACGCAATATGTAGGCTACACGAGAACGGAGACGTCGAGTAACCAAAACAAATGCGTTAAACAAATTCGTACACGTTATTTATCAATTTAACTCTAGAATTAAAGGATATACAACGAGAAACAACGTTTGACAACCTTTAAACAGTTTTAATAACTATCTCAAAAATTGTCGCTCTGATGCAAACAACTGAGAAGTTATCTACTTAAATTTGTTGAACAAAACGACTTACGTATTTTAAGCATGCTCACCTTTAGCCCGGTAAGCAAATTAAAAAAAAAAACGCAATATGTAGGCTACACGAGAACTGAGCCGTCGAGTAACCAAAACAAATGCGTTAAACAAATTCGTACACGTTATTTATCAATTTAACTCTAGAATTAAAGGATATACAACGAGAAACAACGGTTGACAACCTTTAAACAGTTTTAATAACTATCTCAAAAATTGTCGCTCTGATGCAAACAACTGATGAGTTATCTACTTAAATTTGTTGAACAAAACGACTTACGTATTTTAAGCATGCTAACCTTTAGCCCGGTAAGCAAATTAAAAAAAAAACGCAATATGTAGGCTACACGAGAACGAGCCGTCGAGTAACCAAACAAATGCGTTAAACAAATTCGTACACGTTATTTATCAATTTAACTCTAGAATTAAAGGATATACAACGAGAAACAACGTTTGACAACCTTTAAACAGTTTTAATAACTATCTCAAAAATTGTCGCTCTGATGCAAACAACTGATGAGTTATCTACTTAAATTTGTTGAACAAAACGACTTACGTATTTTAAGCATGCTAACCTTTAGCCCGGTAAGCAAATTAAAAAAAAACGCAATATGTAGGCTACACGAGAACGGAGACGTCGAGTAACCAAAACAAATGCGTTAAACAAATTCGTACACGTTATTTATCAATTTAACTCTAGAATTAAAGGATATACAACGACAAACAACGTTTGACAACCTTTAAACAGTTTTAATAACTATCTCAAAAATTGTCGCTCTGATGCAAACAACTGATGAGTTATCTACTTAAATTTGTTGAACAAAACGACTTACGTATTTTAAGCATGCTAACCTTTAGCCCGGTAAGCAAATTAAAAAAAAAACGCAATATGTAGGCTACACGAGAACGGAGACGTCGAGTAACCAAAACAAATGCGTTAAACAAATTCGTACACGTTATTTATCAATTTAACTCTAGAATTAAAGGATATACAACGAGAAACAACGTTTGACAACCTTTAAACAGTTTAAATAACTATCTCAAAAACTGTCGCTCTGATGCAAACAACTAAGGAGTTATCTACTTAAATTTGTTGAACAAAACAACTTACGTATTTTAAGCATGCTAACTTTTAGCCCGGTAAGCAAATTAAAAAAAAAACGCAATATGTAGGCTACACGAGAACGGAGACGTCGAGTAACCAAAACAAATGCGTTAAACAAATTCGTACACGTTATTTATCAATTTAACTCTAGAATTAAAGGATATACAACGAGAAACAACGTTTGACAACCTTTAAACAGTTTTAATAACTATCTCAAAAATTGTCGCTCTGATGCAAACAACTGATGAGTTATCTACTTAAATTTGTTGAACAAAACGACTTACTTATTTTAAGCATGCTAACCTTTAGCCCGGTAAGCAAATTAAAAAAAAAACGCAATATGTAGGCTACACGAGAACGGAGACGTCGAGTAACCAAAACAAATGCGTTAAACAAATTCGTACACGTTATTTATCAACTTAACTCTGGCATTAAAGGATATACAACGAGAAACAACGTTTGGCAACCTTTAAACAGTTTTAATAACTATCTCAAAAATTGCCGCTCTGATGCAAACAACTGAGGAGTTATCTACTTAAATTTGTTGAACAAAACAACTTACGTATTTTAAGCATGCTAACCTTTAGCCCTAACCTTTAGCCCGGTAAGCAAATTAAAAAAAAAACGCAATATGTAGGCTACACGAGAACGGAGACGTCGAGTAACCAAAACAAATGCGTTAAACAAATTCGTACACGTTATTTATCAATTTAACTCTAGAATTAAAGGATATACAACGAGAAACAACGTTTGACAACCTTTAACCAGTTTTAATAACTATCTCAAAAATTGTCGCTCTGATGCAAACAACTGCTGAGTTATCTACTCAAATTTGTTGAACAAAACGACTTACGTATTTTAAGCATGCTAACCTTTAGCCCGGTAAGCAAATTAAAAAAAAAAACGCAATATGTAGGCTACACGAGAACGGAGACGTCGAGTAACCAAAGCAAATGCGTTAAACAAATTCGTACACGTCATTTATCAATTTAACTCTAGAATTAAAGGATATACAACGAGAAACAACGTTTGACAACCTTTAAACAGTTTTAATAACTATCTCAAAAATTGTCGCTCTGATGCAAACAGCTGATGAGTTATCTACTTAAATTTGTTGAACAAAACGACTTACGTATTTTAAGCATGCTAACCTTTAGCCCGGTAAGCAAATTAAAAAAAACAAGGAAGGAAGGCTAAGTTCGGGTGCAACCGAACATTACATACTCAGTTGAGAGCTATGGAGACAAAATAAGGGAAATCACCATGTAGGAAAATGGACCTAGGGTAACCCTGGAATGTGGTTGTATGACATGTGTATCAAATGGAAGGTATTAAAGAGTATTTTAAGAGAGAGTAGGCCATTGTTCTATTGATGGACGCCATTTAGGGATATCGCCATAAAGGTGGACCAGGGCTGACTCTAGAATTTGTTTGTACGATATGGGTATCAAATGAAAGGTGTTACTGAGCATTTTAAGAGGGAGTGGGCCTTAGGTCTATCGGTGGACGCCTTTTCGAGATATCGCCATTAAGGTGGACTAGGGGTGACTCTAGAATGTGTTTGTACGATATGGGTATCAAATGAAAGGTGGTAATGAGTATTTTAAAAGGGAATGGGCTTTAGTTCTATAGGTGAACGCCTTTTCGAGAAATCGCCATAAAGGTGGACCAGGGGTGACTCTAGAATATGTTTGTACGATATGGGTATCGAATGAAAGCTGTTAATGAGTATTTTGAAAAGGAGTGATCCTTAGTTCCAAGGGCGACGCCTTTTCGAGATATCGCCATATCAAACGAAAGGTGTTACTGAGCATTTTAAGAGGGAGTGGGCATGAGGTCTATAGGTGGACGCCTTTTCGAGATACCGTCATTAGAGTGGGCAGGGGTGACTCTAGAAGTTGTTTGTACGATATGGGTATCAAACGAAAGGTGTTACTGAGCATTTTAAGAGGGAGTGGGCATTAGGTCTATAGGTGGACGCCTTTTCGAGAAATCGCCATTAGGGTGGGCCAGGGGTGACTCTAGAATGTTTGTACGATATGGGTATCAAACGAAAGGTGTTACTGAGCATTTTAAGAGGGAGTGGGCATTAGGTCTATAGGTGGACGCCTTTTCGAGATATCGCCATTAGGGTGGGCCAGAGGTGACTCTAGAATGTGTTTGTACGATATGGGTATCAAATGAAAGGTGGTAATGAGTATTTTAAAAGGGAGTAATCCTTAGTTCAATAGGTGGTTGCCTTTTCGAGATATCGCCATAAAGGTGGACCAAGGGTGACTCTAGAATGTTTGTACGATATGGGTATCAAACGAAAGGTGTTACTGAGCATTTCAAGAGAGAGTGGGCATTAGGTCTATAGGTGGACGCCTTTTCGAGATATCGCCATTAAGGTGGGCCAGGGGTGACTCTAGAATGTTTGTACGATATGGGTATGAAACGAAAGGTGTTACTGAGCATTTTAAGAGGGAGTGGACATTAGGTCTATAGGTGGACGCCTTTTCGAGATATCGCCATTAGGGTGGGCCAGGGGTGACTCTAGAATGTTTGTACGATATGGGTATCAAACGAAAGGTGTTACTGAGCATTTTAAGAGGGAGTGGACATTAGGTCTATAGCTGGACGCCTTTTCGAGATACCGCCATTAGGGTGGGCCAGGGGTGACTCTAGAATGTTTGTACGATATGGGTATCAAACGAAAGGTGTTACTGAGCATTTTAATAGGGAGTGGGCATTAGGTCTATAGGTGGACGCCTTTTCGAGATATCGCTATTAGGGTGGGCCAGGGGTGACTCTAGAATGTTTGTACGATATGGTTATCAAACGAAAGGTGTTACTGAGCATTTTAATAGGGGGTGGGCATTAGGTCTATAGGTGGACGCCTTTTCGAGATATCGCCATTAGGGTGGGCCAGGGGTGACTCTAGAATGTGTTTGTACGATATGGATATCAAATTAAAGGTATTAATGAGGGTTTTAAAAGCGAGTGGCCCTTAGATGTATATGTGAAGGCGTTCTCGGGATATCGACCAAAATGTGGACCAGGTGATCCAGAAAATCATCTGTCGGGTACTGCTAATTTATTTATATATGGAATACCACTAACAGTATTCCTGCCAAGATTCCAAGGGCTGTTGATTTCGCCTTGTAGAACTTTTTCATTTTCTTCTACTTAATATGGTAGGTGTCACACCCATTTTACAAAGTTTTTTCCAAAGTTATATTTTGCGTCAATAAACCAATCCAGTTACAATGTTTCATCCCTTTTTTCGTATTTGGTAGAGAATTATGGCATTTTTTTATTTTTCGTAATTTTCGATATCGATAAAGTGGGCGTGGTTATGGTCGGATTTCGGCCATTTTTTATATCGAGATAAAGTGAGTTCAGATAAGTACGTGTGCTAAGTTTAGTAAAGATATATCTATTTTTGCTCAAGTTATTGTGTTAACGGCCGAGCGGAAGGACAAACGGTGGACTGTGTATAAAAACTGGGCGTGGCTTCAACCGATTTCGCCCTTTTTCACAGAAAACAGTTACCGTCCTAGGAGCCAAGCCTCTACCAAATTTCACAAGGATTGGTTAATTTTTGTTCGACTTATGGCATTAAAAGCATCCTAGACAAATTAAATGAAAAAGGGCGGAGCCACGCCCATTTTGAAATTTTCTTTTATTTTTGTAATTTGTTGCACCACATCATTACTGGAGTTGAATGTTTGCATAATTTACTTATATGCTGTAAAGATATTAACTCTTCTTTTAAAATTTGAATTTAAAAAAATTTTTTTTTAAAAAGTGGGCGTGGTCGGCCTCCGATTTTGCTAATTTTTATTAAGCAGACATAAAGTAATAAGGGTAATGTTCCTGCCAAATTTCATCATGATATCTTTAACGACTGCCAAATTACAGCTTGCAAAACTTCTAAATTACCTTCATTTAAAAGTGGGCGGTGCCACGCCCAATGGCCAAAATTTTACTAGTTTTCTATTCTGCGTCATAAACTCAACTCATCTACCAAGTTTCATCGCTTAATGCGTATTTGGTAATGAATTATCGCACTTTTTTGATTTTTCGAAATTTTCGATATCAAAAAATTGGGCGTGGTTATAGTCCGATATCGTTCATTTTAAATAGCGATCTGAGATGAGTGCCCAGAAACATATATACCAAATTTCATGAAGATACCTCAAAATTTACTCAAGTTATCGTGTTAACGGGCAGACGGACGGACGGACGGACGACTGTGTATAAAAACTGGGCGTGGCATCAACCGATTTCGCCCATTTTCACAGAAAACAGTTAACGTCGTAAAATCTACTCCCCTACCAAATTTCAAAAGGATTGGTTAATATTTGTTCGACTTATGGCGTTAAAAGTATCCTAGACAAATTAAATGAAAAAGGGCGGAACCACGCCCATTTTGAAATTTTCTTTTATTTTTGTATTTTGTTGCACCATATCATTACTGGAGTTGAATGTTGACAGAATTTACTTATATACTGTAAAGATATTAAATTTTTTGTAAAAATTTTACTTAAAAAAAAAATTTTTTTTTAAAGTGGGCGTGGTCCTTCCCCGATTTTGCTAATTTTTATTAAGCGTACATATAGTAATAGTAGTAACGTTCCTGACAAATTTCATCATGATATCTTCAACGACTGCCAAATTACACCTTGCAAAAGTTTTAAATTACCTTCTTTTAAAAGTGGGCGGTGCCACGCCCATTGTCCAAAATTTTACTAATTTTCTATTCTGCGTCATAAGTTCAACTCATCTAACACGTTTCGTCGCTTTATCGGTCTTTTGTAATGAATTATCGCACTTTTTCGGTTTTTCGAAATTTTCGATATCGAAAAAGTGGGCGTGGTTATAGTCCGATATCGTTCATTTTAAATAGCGATCTGAGATGAGTGCTCAGGAACCTACATACCAAATTTCATCAAGATAGCTCAAAATTTACTCAAGTTATCGTGTTAACGGACGGACGGACGGACGGACGGACATGGCTCAATCAAATTTTTTTTCGATCCTGATTATTTTGATATATGGAAGTCTATATCTATCTCGATTCCTTTATATATGTACAACCAACCGTTATCCAATCAAACTTAATATACTCTGTGAGCTCTGCTCAACTGAGTATAAAAACGCAATATGTAGGCTACACGAGAACGGAGACGTCGAGTAACCAAAACAAATGCGTTAAACAAATTCGTACACGTTATTTATCAATTTAACTCTAGAATTAAAGGATATACAACGAGAAACAACGTTTGACAACCTTTAAACAGTTTTAATAACTATCTCAAAAATTGTCGCTCTGATGCAAACAACTGATGAGTTATCTACTTAAATTTGTTGAACAAAACGACTTACGTATTTTAAGCATGCAAACCTTTAGCCCGGTAAGCAAATTAAAAAAAAAACGCAATATGTAGGCTACACGAGAACGGAGCCGTCGAGTAACCAAAACAAATGCGTTAAACAAATTCGTACACGTTATTTATCAATTTAACTCTAGAATTAAAGGATATACAACGAGAAACAACGTTTGACAACCTTTAAACAGTTTTAATAACTATCTCAAAAATTGTCGCTCTGATGCAAACAACTGAGGAGTTATCTACTTAAATTTGGTGAACAAAACGACTTACGTATTTTAAGCATGCTAACCTTTAGCCCGGTAAGCAAATTTAAAAAAAAAACGCAATATGTAGGCTACACGAGAACTGAGCCGTCGAGTAACCAAAACAAATGCGTTAAACAAATTCGTACACGTTATTTATCAATTTAACTCTAGAAATAAAGGATATACAACGAGAAACAACGTTTGACAACCTTTAAATAGTTTTAATAACTATCTCAAAAATTGTCGCTCTGATGCAAACAACTGATGAGTTATCTACTTGAATTTGTTGAACAAAACGACTTACGTATTTTAAGCATGCTAACCTTTAGCCCGGTAAGCAAATTAAAAAAAAAAAACGCAATATGTAGGCTACACGAGAACGGAGACCTCGAGTAACCAAAACAAATGCGTTAAACAAATTCGTACACGTTATTTATCAATTTAACTCTAGAATTAAAGGATATACAACGAGAAACAACGTTTGACAACCTTTAAACAGTTTTAATAACTATCTCAAAAATTGTCGCTTTGATGCAAACAACTGATGAGTTATCTACTTAAATTTGTTGAACAAAACGACTTACGTATTTTAAGCATGCAAACCTTTAGCCCGGTAAGCAAATTAAAAAAAAACGCAATATGTAGGCTACACGAGAACGGAGCCGTCGAGTAACCAAAACAAATGCGTTAAACAAATTCGTACACGTTATTTATCAATTTAACTCTAGAATTAAAGGATATACAACGAGAAACAACGTTTGACAACCTTTAAACAGTTTTAATAACTATCTCAAAAATTGTCGCTCTGATGCAAACAACTGAGGAGTTATCTACTTAAATTTGTTGAACAAAACAACTTACGTATTTTAAGCATGCTAACCTTTAGCCCGGTAAGCAAATTAAAAAAAAAACGCAATATGTAGGCTACACGAGAACGGAGCCGTCGAGTAACCAAAACAAATGCGTTAAACAAATTCGTACACGTTATTTATCAATTTAACTCTAGAATTAAAGGATATACAACGAGAAACAACGTTTGACAACCTTTAAACAGTTTTAATAACTATCTCAAAAATTGTCGCTCTGATGCAAACAACTGATGAGTTATCTACTTAAATTTGTTGAACAAAACGACTTACGTATTTTAAGCATGCTAACCTTTAGCCCGGTAAGCAAATTAAAAAAACAACGCAATATGTAGGCTACACGAGAACGGAGCCGTCGAGTAACCAAAACAGATGCGTTAAACAAATTCGTACACGTTATTTATCAATTTAACTCTAGAATTAAAGGATATACAACGAGAAACAACGTTTGACAACCTTTAAACAGTTTTAATAACTATCTAAAAAATTGTCGCTCTGATGCAAACAACTGATGAGTTATCTACTTAAATTTGTTGAACAAAACGACTTACGTATTTTAAGCATGCTAACCTTTAGCCCGGTAAGCAAATTAAAAAAAAAAGCAATATGTAGGCTACACGAAAACGGAGCCGTCGAGTAACCAAAACAAATGCGTTAAACAAATTCGTACACGTTATTTATCAATTTAACTCTAGAATTAAAGGATATACAACGAGAAACAACGTTTGACAACCTTTAAACAATTTTAATAACTATCTCAAAAATTGTCGCTCTGATGCAAACAACTGAGGAGTTATCTACTTAAATTTGTTGAACAAAACGACTTACGTATTTTAAGCATGCTAACCTTTAGCCCGGTAAGCAAATTAAAAAAAAACGCAATATGTAGGCTACACGAGAACTGAGACGTCGAGTAACCAAAACAAATGCGTTAAACAAATTCGTACACGTTATTTATCAATTTAACTCTAGAATTAAAGGATATACAACGAGAAACAACGTTTGACAACCTTTAAACAGTTTTAATAACTATCTCAAAAATTGTCGCTCTGATGCAAACAACTGAGGAGTTATCTACTTAAATTTGTTGAACAAAACGACTTACGTATTTTAAGCATGCTAACCTTTAGCCCGGTAAGCAAATTAAAAAAAAACGCAATATGTAGGCTACACGAGAACGGAGACGTCGAGTAACCAAAACAAATGCGTTAAACAAATTCGTACACGTTATTTATCAATTTAGCTCTAGAATTACAGGATATACAACGAGAAACAACGTTTGAAAACCTTTAAACAGGATTAATAACTATCTCAAAAATTGTCGCTCTGATGCAAACAACTGAGGACTTATCTACTTAAATTTGTTGAACAAAACGACTTACGTATTTTAAGCATGCTAACCTTTAGCCCGGTAAGCAAATTAAAAAAAAAAAACGCAATATGTAGGCTACACGAGAACTGAGCCGTCGAGTAACCAAAACAAATGCGTTAAACAAATTCGTACACGTTATTTATCAATTTAACTCTAGAATTAAAGGATATACAACGAGAAACAACGTTTGACAACCTTTAAACAGTTTTAATAACTATCTCAAAAATTGTCGCTCTGATGCAAACAACTGATGAGTTATCTACTTAAATTTGTTGAACAAAACGACTTACGTATTTTAAGCATGTTAACCTTTAGCCCGGTAAGCAAATTAAAAAAAAAACGCAATATGTATGCTACACGAGAACGGAGCCGTCGAGTAACCAAAACAAATGCGTTAAACAAATTCGTACACGTTATTTATCAATTTAACTCTAGAATTAAAGGATATACAACGAGAAACAACGTTTGACAACCTTTAAACAGTTTTAATAACTATCTCAAAAATTGTCGCTCTGATGCAAACAACTGATGAGTTATCTACTTAAATTTGTTGAACAAAACGACTTACGTATTTTAAGCATGCTAACCTTTAGCCCGGTAAGCAAATTAAAAAAAAAAGCAATATGTATGCTACACGAGAACGGAGCCGTCGAGTAACCAAAACAAATGCGTTAAACAAATTCGTACACGTTATTTATCAATTTAGCTCTAGAATTACAGGATATACAACGAGAAACAACGTTTGAAAACCTTTAAACAGGATTAATAACTATCTCAAAAATTGTCGCTCTGATGCAAACAACTGATGAGTTATCTACTTAAATTTGTTGAACAAAACGACTTACGTATTTTAAGCATGCTAACCTTTAGCCCGGTAAGCAAATTAAAAAAAAACGCAATATGTAGGCTACACGAGAACGGAGACGTCGAGTAACCAAAACAAATGCGTTAAACAAATTCGTACACGTTATTTATCAATTTAACTCTAGAATTAAAGGATATAAAACGAGAAACAGCGTATGACAACCTTTAAACAGTTTTAATAACTATCTCAAAAATTGTCGCTCTGATGCAAACAACTGAGGAGTTATCTACTTAAATTTGTTGAACAAAACAACTTACGTATTTTAAGCATGCTAACCTTTAGCCCGGTAAGCAAAGCAAATTAAAAAAAAACGCAATATGTAGGCTACACGAGAACGGAGCCGTCGAGTAACCAAAACAAATGCGTTAAACAAATTCGTACACGTTATTTATCAATTTAACTCTAGAATTAAAGGATATACAACGAGAAACAACGTTTGACAACCTTTAAACAGTTTTAATAACTATCTCAAAAATTGTCGCTCTGATGCAAACAACTGATGAGTTATCTACTTAAATTTGTTGAACAAAACAACTTACGTATTTTAAGCATGCTAACCTTTAGCCCGGTAAGCAAATTTAAAAAAAAAACGCAATATGTAGGCTACACGAGAACGGAGACGTCGAGTAACCAAAACAAATGCGTTAAACAAATTCGTACACGTTATTTATCAATCTAACTCTAGAATTAAAGGATATACAACGAGAAACAACGTTTGACAACCTTTAAACAGTTTTAATAACTATCTCAAAAATTGTCGCTCTGATGCAAACAACTGATGAGTTATCTACTTAAATTTGTTGAACAAAACGACTTACGTATTTTAAGCATGCTAACCTTTAGCCCGGTAAGCAAATTAAAAAAAAAACGCAATATGTAGGCTACACGAGAACGGAGACGTCGAGTAACCAAAACAAATGCGTTAAACAAATTCGTACACGTTATTTATCAATTTAACTCTAGAATTAAAGGATATACAACGAGAAACAACGTTTGACAACCTTTAAAGAGTTTTAATAACTATCTCAAAAATTGTCGCTCTGATGCAAACAACTGAGGAGTTATCTACTTAAATTTGTTGAACAAAACGACTTACGTATTTTAAGCATGCTAACCTTTAGCCCGGTAAGCAAATTAAAAAAAAAACGCAATATGTAGGCTACACGAGACCGGAGACGTCGAGTAACCAAAACAAATGCGTTAAACAAATTCGTACACGTTATTTATCAATTTAACTCTAGAATTAAAGGATATACAACGAGAAACAACGTTTGACAACCTTTAAACAGTTTTAATAACTATCTCAAAAATTGTCGCTCTGATGCAAACAACTGATGAGTTATCTACTCAAATTTGTTGAACAAAACGACTTACGTATTTTAAGTATGCTAACCTTTAGCCCGGTAAGCAAATTAAAAAAAAACGCAATATGTAGGCTACACGAGAACTGAGCCGTCGAGTAAGCAAAACAAATGCGTTAAACAAATTCGTACACGTTATTTATCAATTTAACTCTAGAATTAAAGGATATACAACGAGAAACAACGTTTGACAACCTTTAAACAGTTTTAATAACTATCTCAAAAATTGTCGCTCTGATGCAAACAACTGATGAGTTATCTACTTAAATTTGTTGAACAAAACGACTTACGTATTTTAAGCATGCTAACCTTTAGCCCGGTAAGCAAATTAAAAAAAAAAAAACGCAATATGTAGGCTACACGAGAACGGAGACGTCGAGTAACAAAACAAATGCGTTAAACAAATTCGTACACGTTATTTATCAATTTAACTCTAGAATTAAAGGATATACAACGAGAAACAACGTTTGACAACCTTTAAACAGTTTTAATAACTATCTCAAAAATTGTCGCTCTGATGCAAACAACTGAGGAGTTATCTACTTAAATTTGTTGAACAAAACGACTTACGTATTTTAAGCATGCTAACCTTTAGCCCGGTAAGCAAATTAAAAAAAAAACGCAATATGTAGGCTACACGAGAACGGAGACGTCGAGTAACCAAAACAAATGCGTTAAAGAAATTCGTACACGTTATTTATCAATTTAACTCTAGAATTAAAGGATATACAACGAGAAACAACGTTTGACAACCTTTAAACAGTTTTAATAACTATCTCAAAAATTGTCGCTCTGATGCAAACAACTGATGAGTTATCTACTCAAATTTGTAGAACAAAACGGCTTACGTATTTTAAGCATGCTAACCTTTAGCCCGGTAAGCAAATTAAAAAAAAAACGCAATATGTAGGCTACACGAGAACGGAGACGTCGAGTAACCAAAACAAATGCGTTAAACAAATTCGTACACGTTATTTATCAATTTAACTATAGAATGAAAGGATATACAACGAGAAACAACGTTTGACAACCTTTAAACAGTTTTAATAACTATCTCAAAAATTGTCGCTCTGATGCAAAAAACTGATGAGTTATCTACTTAAATTTGTTGAAAAAAACGACTTACGTATTTTAAGCATGCTAACCTTTAGCCCGGTAAGCAAATAAAAAAAAAACGCAATATGTAGGCTACACGAGAACGGAGACGTCGAGTAACCAAAACAAATGCGTTAAACAAATTCGTACACGTTATTTATCAATTTAACTCTAGAATTAAAGGATATACAACGAGAAACAACGTTTGACAACCTTTAAACAGTTTTAATAACTATCTCAAAAATTGTCGCTCTGATGCAAACAACTGATGAGTTATCTACTCAAATTTGTTGAACAAAACGACTTACGTATTTTAAGCATGCTAACCTATAGCCCGGTAAGCAAATTAAAAAAAAAAACGCAATATGTAGGCTACACGAGAACTGAGCCGTCGAGTAACCAAAACAAATGCGTTAAACAAATTCGTACACGTTATTTATCAATCTAACTCTAGAATTAAAGGATATACAACGAGAAACAACGTTTGACAACCTTTAAACAGTTTTAATAACTATCTCAAAAATTGACGCTCTGATGCAAACAACTGATGAGTTATCTACTCAAATTTGTTGAACAAAACGACTTACGTATTTTAAGCATGCTAACCTTTAGCCCGGTAAGCAAATTAAAAAAAAAACGCAATATGTAGGCTACACGAGAACGGAGACGTCGAGTAACCAAAACAAATGCGTTAAACAAATTCGTACACGTTATTTATAAATTTAACTCTAGAATTAAAGGATATACAACGAGAAACAACGTTTGACAACCTTTAAACAGTTTTAATAACTATCTCAAAAATTGTCGCTCTGATGCAAACAACTGAGGAGTTATCTACTTAAATTTGTTGAACAAAACGACTTACGTATTTTAAGCATGCTAACCTTTAGCCCGGTAAGCAAATTAAAAAAAAAACGCAATATGTAGGCTACACGAGAACGGAGACGTCGAGTAACCAAAACAAATGCGTTAAACAAATTCGTACACGTTATTTATCAATTTAACTCTAGAATTAAAGGATATACAACCAGAAACAACGTTTGACAACCTTTAAACAGTTTTAATAACTATCTCAAAAATTGTCGCTCTGATGCAAACAACTGATGAGTTATCTACTCAAATTTGTTGAACAAAACGACTTACGTATTTTAAGCATGCTAACCTTTAGCCCGGTAAGCAAATTAAAAAAAAAACGCAATATGTAGGCTACACGAGAACGGAGACGTCGAGTAACCAAAACAAATGCGTTAAACAAATTCGTACACGTTATTTATCAATTTAACTCTAGAATTAAAGGATATACAACGAGAAACAACGTTTGACAACCTTTAAACAGTTTTAATAACTATCTCAAAAATTGTCGCTCTGATGCAAACAACTGAAGAGTTATCTACTTAAATTTGTTGAACAAAACGACTTACGTATTTTAAGCATGCTAACCTTTAGCCCGGTAAGCAAATTAAAAAAAAAAACGCAATATGTAGGCTACACGAGAACGGAGCCGTCGAGTAACCAAAACAAATGCGTTAAACAAATTCGTACACGTTATTTATCAATTTAACTCTAGAATTAAAGGATATACAACGAGAAACAACGTTTGACAACCTTTAAACAGTTTTAATAACTATCTCAAAAATTGTCGCTCTGATGCAAACAACTGAGGAGTTATCTACTTAAATTTGTTGAACAAAACGACTTACGTATTTTAAGCATGCTAACCTTTAGCCCGGTAAGCAAATTAAAAAAAAAAACGCAATATGTAGGCTACACGAGAACGGAGACGTCGAGTAACCAAAACAAATGCGTTAAACAAATTCGTACACGTTATTTATCAATTTAACTCTAGAATTAAAGGATATACAACGAGAAACAACGTTTGACAACCTTTAAACAGTTTTAATAACTATCTCAAGAATTGTCGCTCTGATGCAAACAACTGATGAGTTATCTACTTAAATTTGTTGAACAAACCGACTTACGTTTTTTAAGCATGCTAACCTTTAGCCCGGTAAGCAAATTAAAAAAAAAAACGCAATATGTAGGCTACACGAGAACGGAGCCGTCGAGTAACCAAAACAAATGCGTTAAACAAATTCGTACACGTTATTTATCAATTTAACTCTAGAATTAAAGGATATACAACGAGAAACAACGTTTGACAACCTTTAACAGTTTTAATAACTATCTCAAAAATTGTCGCTCTGATGCAAACAACTGAGGAGTTATCTACTTAAATTTGTTGAACAAAACGACTTACGTATTTTAAGCATGCTAACCTTTAGCCCGGTAAGCAAATTAAAAAAAAAACGCAATATGTAGGCTACACGAGAACTGAGCCGTCGAGTAACCAAAACAAATGCGTTAAACAAATTCGTACACGTTATTTATCAATTTAACTCTAGAATTAAAGGATATACAACGAGAAACAACGTTTGACAACGTTTAAACAGTTTTAATAACTATCTCAAAAATTGTCGCTCTGATGCAAACAACTGAGGAGTTATCTACTTAAATTTGTTGAACAAAACGACTTACGTATTTTAAGCATGCTAACCTTTAGCCCGGTAAGCAAATTTAAAAAAAAAACGCAATATGTAGGCTACACGAGAACGGAGACGTCGAGTAACCAAAACAAATGCGTTAAACAAATTCGTACACGTTATTTATCAATTTAACTCTAGAATTAAAGGATATACAACGAGAAACAACGTTTGACAACCTTTAAACAGTTTTAATAACTATCTCAAAAATTGTCGCTCTGATGCAAACAACTGATGAGTTATCTACTTAGATTTGTTGAACAAAACGACTTACGTATTTTAAGCATGCTAACCTTTAGCCCGGTAAGCAAATTAAAAAAAAACGCAATATGTAGGCTACACGAGAACGGAGACGTCGAGTAACCAAAACAAATGCGTTAAACAAATTCGTACACGTTATTTATCAATTTAACTCTAGAATTAAAGGATATACAACGAGAAACAACGTTTGACAACCTTTAAACAGTTTTAATAACTATCTCAAAAATTGTCGCTCTGATGCAAACAACTGATGAGTTATCTACTCAAATTTGTTGAACAAAACGACTTACGTATTTTAAGCATGCTAACCTTTAGCCCGGTAAGCAAATTTAAAAAAAAAACGCAATATGTAGGCTACACGAAACTGAGCCGTCGAGTAACCAAAACAAATGCGTTAAACAAATTCGTACACGTTATTTATCAATTTAACTCTAAAATTAAAGGATATACAACGAGAAACAACGTTTGACAACCTTTAAATAGTTTTAATAACTATCTCAAAAATTGTCGCTCTGATGCAAACAACTGATGAGTTATCTACTTAAATTTGTTGAACAAAACGACTTACGTATTTTAAGCATGCTAACCTTTAGCCCGGTAAGCAAATTAAAAAAAAAACGCAATATGTAGGCTACACGAGAACGGAGCCGTCGAGTAACCAAAACAAATGCGTTAAACAAATTCGTACATGTTATTTATCAATTTAACTCTAGAATTAAAGGATATACAACGAGAAACAACGTTTGACAACCTTTAAACAGTTTTAATAACTATCTCAAAAATTGTCGCTCTGATGCAAACAACTGAGGAGTTATCTACTTAAATTTGTTGAACAAAACGACTTACGTATTTTAAGCATGCTAACCTTTAGCCCGGTAAGCAAATTAAAAAAAAAAAACGCAATATGTAGGCTACACGAGAAGGGAGCCGTCGAGTAACCAAAACAAATGCGCTAAACAAATTCGTACACGTTATTTATCAATTTAACTCTAGAATTAAAGGATATACAACGAGAAACAACTTTTGACAACCTTTAAACAGTTTTAATAACTATCTCAAAAATTGTCGCTCTGATGCAAACAACTGCTGAGTTATCTACTCAAATTTGTTGAACAAAACGACTTACGTATTTTAAGCATGCTAACCTTTAGCCCGGTAAGCAAATTAAAAAAAAAAAACGCAATATGTAGGCTACACGAGAACGGAGACGTCGAGTAACCAAAACAAATGCGTTAAACAAATTCGTACACGTTATTTATCAATTTAACTCTAGAATTAAAGGATATACAACGAGAAACAACGTTTGACAACCTTTAAACAATTTTAATAACTATCTCAAAAATTGTCGCTCTGATGCAAACAACTGATGAGTTATCTACTTAAATTTGTTGAACAAAACGACTTATGTATTTTAAGCATGCTAACCTTTAGCCCGGTAAGCAAATTAAAAAAAAAAACGCAATATGTAGGCTACACGAGAACGGAGACGTCGAGTAACCAAAACAAATGCGTTAAACAAATTCGTACATGTTATTTATCAATTTAACTCTAGAATTAAAGGATATACAACGAGAAACAACTTTTGACAACCTTTAAACAGTTTTAATAACTATCTCAAAAATTGTCGCTCTGATGCAAACAACTGCTGAGTTATCTACTCAAATTTGTTGAACAAAACGACTTACGTATTTTAAGCATGCTAACCTTTAGCCCGGTAAGCAAATTAAAAAAAAAAACGCAATATGTAGGCTACACGAGAACGGAGACGTCGAGTAACCAAAACAAATGCGTTAAACAAATTCGTACACGTTATTTATCAATTTAACTCTAGAATTAAAGGATATACAACGAGAAACAACTTTTGACAACCTTTAAACAGTTTTAATAACTATCTCAAAAATTGTCGCTCTGATGCAAACAACTGCTGAGTTATCTACTCAAATTTGTTGAACAAAACGACTTACGTATTTTAAGCATGCTAACCTTTAGCCCGGTAAGCAAATTAAAAAAAAAACGCAATATGTAGGCTACACGAGAACGGAGACGTCGAGTAACCAAAACAAATGCGTTAAACAAATTCGTACACGTTATTTATCAATTTAACTCTAGAATTAAAGGATATACAACGAGAAACAACGTTTGACAACCTTTAAACAGTTTTAATAACTATCTCAAAAATTGTCGCTCTGATGCAAACAACTGATGAGTTATCTACTCAAATTTGTTGAACAAAACGACTTACGTATTTTAAGCATGCTAACCTTTAGCCCGGTAAGCAAATTAAAAAAAAAAACGCAATATGTAGGCTACACGAGAACGGAGACGTCGAGTAACCAAAACAAATGCGTTAAACAAATTCGTACACGTTATTTATCAATTTAACTCTAGAATTAAAGGATATACAACGAGAAACAACGTTTGACAACCTTTAAACAATTTTAATAACTATCTCAAAAATTGTCGCTCTGATGCAAACAACTGCTGAGTTATCTACTCAAATTTGTTGAACAAAACGACTTACGTATTTTAAGCATGCTAACCTTTAGCCCGGTAAGCAAATTAAAAAAAAAAAACGCAATATGTAGGCTACACGAGAACGGAGACGTCGAGTAACCAAAACAAATGCGTTAAACAAATTCGTACACGTTATGTATCAATTTAACTCTAGAATTAAAGGATATACAACGAGAAACAACTTTGACAACCTTTAAACAGTTTTAATAACTATCTCAAAAATTGTCGCTCTGATGCAAACAACTGCTGAGTTATCTACTCAAATTTGTTGAACAAAACGACTTACGTATTTTAAGCATGCTAACCTTTAGCCCGGTAAGCAAATTAAAAAAAAAACGCAATATGTAGGCTACACGAGAACGGAGACGTCGAGTAACCAAAACAAATGCGTTAAACAAATTCGTACACGTTATTTATCAATTTAACTCTAGAATTAAAGGATATACAACGAGAAACAACGTTTGACAACCTTTAAACAGTTTTAATAACTATCTCAAAAATTGTCGCTCTGATGCAAACAACTGATGAGTTATCTACTCAAATTTGTTGAACAAAACGACTTACGTATTTTAAGCATGCTAACCTTTAGCCCGGTAAGCAAATTTAAAAAAAAACGCAATATGTAGGCTACACGAGAACTGAGCCGTCGAGTAACCAAAACAAATGCGTTAAACAAATTCGTACACGTTATTTATCAATTTAACTCTAAAATTAAAGGATATACAACGAGAAACAACGTTTGACAACCTTTAAACAGTTTTAATAACTATCTCAAAAATTGTCGCTCTGATGCAAACAACTGATGAGTTATCTACTTAAATTTGTTGAACAAAACGACTTACGTATTTTAAGCATGCTAACCTTTAGCCCGGTAAGCAAATTAAAAAAAAAACGCAATATGTAGGCTACACGAGAACGGAGACGTCGAGTAACCAAAACAAATGCGTTAAAGAAATTCGTACACGTTATTTATCAATTTAACTCTAGAATTAAGGGATATACAACGAGAAACAACGTTTGACAACCTTTAAACAGTTTTAATAACTATCTCAAAAATTGTCGCTCTGATGCAAACAACTGATGAGTTATCTACTCAAATTTGTTGAACAAAACGGCTTATGTATTTTAAGCATGCTAACCTTTAGCCCGGTAAGCAAATTAAAAAAAAAAACGCAATATGTAGGCTACACGAGAACGGAGACGTCGAGTAACCAAAACAAATGCGTTAAACAAATTCGTACACGTTATTTATCAATTTAACTCTAGAATTAAAGGATATACAACGAGAAACAACGTTTGACAACCTTTAAACAGTTTTAATAACTATCTCAAAAATTGTCGCTCTGATGCAAAAAACTGATGAGTTATCTACTTAAATTTGTTGAAAAAACGACTTACGTATTTTAAGCATGCTAACCTTTAGCCCGGTAAGCAAATAAAAAAAAAACGCAATATGTAGGCTACACGAGAACGGAGACGTCGAGTAAGCAAAACAAATGCGTTAAACAAATTCGTACACGTTATTTATCAATTTAACTCTAGAATTAAAGGATATACAACGAGAAACAACGTTTGACAACCTTTAAACAGTTTTAATAACTATCTCAAAAATTGTCGCTCTGATGCAAACAACTGATGAGTTATCTACTCAAATTTGTTGAACAAAACGACTTACGTATTTTAAGCATGCTAACCTTTAGCCCGGTAAGCAAATTAAAAAAAAAACGCAATATGTAGGCTACACGAGAACTGAGCCGTCGAGTAACCAAAACAAATGCGTTAAACAAATTCGTACACGTTATTTATCAATCTAACTCTAGAATTAAAGGATATACAACGAGAAACAACGTTTGACAACCTTTAAACAGTTTTAATAACTATCTCAAAAATTGTCGCTCTGATGCAAACAACTGATGAGTTATCTACTCAAATTTGTTGAACAAAACGACTTACGTATTTTAAGCATGCTAACCTTTAGCCCGGTAAGCAAATTAAAAAAAAAACGCAATATGTAGGCTACACGAGAACGGAGACGTCGAGTAACCAAAACAAATGCGTTAAACAAATTCGTACACGTTATTTATCAATTTAACTCTAGAATTAAAGGATATACAACGAGAAACAACGTTTGACAACCTTTAAACAGTTTTAATAACTATCTCAAAAATTGTCGCTCTGATGCAAACAACTGAGGAGTTATCTACTTAAATTTGTTGAACAAAACGACTTACGTATTTTAAGCATGCTAACCTTTAGCCCGGTAAGCAAATTAAAAAAAAAACGCAATATGTAGGCTACACGAGAACGGAGACGTCGAGTAACCAAACCAAATGCGTTAAACAAATTCGTACACGTTATTTATCAATTTAACTCTAGAATTAAAGGATATACAACCAGAAACAACGTTTGACAACCTTTAAACAGTTTTAATAACTATCTCAAAAATTGTCGCTCTGATGCAAACAACTGATGAGTTATCTACTCAAATTTGTTGAACAAAACGACTTACGTATTTTAAGCATGCTAACCTTTAGCCCGGTAAGCAAATTAAAAAAAAAACGCAATATGTAGGCTACACGAGAACGGAGACGTCGAGTAACCAAAACAAATGCGTTAAACAAATTCGTACACGTTATTTATCAATTTAACTCTAGAATTAAAGGATATACAACGAGAAACAACGTTTGACAACCTTTAAACAGTTTTAATAACTATCTCAAAAATTGTCGCTCTGATGCAAAAAACTGATGAGTTATCTACTTAAATTTGTTGAAAAAAACGACTTACGTATTTTAAGCATGCTAACCTTTAGCCCGGTAAGCAAATAAAAAAAAACGCAATATGTAGGCTACACGAGAACGGAGACGTCGAGTAACCAAAACAAATGCGTTAAACAAATTCGTACACGTTATTTATCAATTTAACTCTAGAATTAAAGGATATACAACGAGAAACAACGTTTGACAACCTTTAAACAGTTTTAATAACTATCTCAAAAATTGTCGCTCTGATGCAAACAACTGATGAGTTATCTACTCAAATTTGTTGAACAAAACGACTTACGTATTTTAAGCATGCTAACCTTTAGCCCGGTAAGCAAATTAAAAAAAAAAACGCAATATGTAGGCTACACGAGAACTGAGCCGTCGAGTAACCAAAACAAATGCGTTAAACAAATTGGTACACGTTATTTATCAATCTAACTCTAGAATTAAAGGATATACAACGAGAAACAACGTTTGACAACCTTTAAACAGTTTTAATAACTATCTCAAAAATTGTCGCTCTGATGCAAACAACTGATGAGTTATCTACTCAAATTTGTTGAACAAAACGACTTACGTATTTTAAGCATGCTAACCTTTAGCCCGGTAAGCAAATTAAAAAAAAACGCAATATGTAGGCTACACGAGAACGGAGACGTCGAGTAACCAAAACAAATGCGTTAAACAAATTCGTACACGTTATTTATCAATTTAACTCTAGGATTAAAGGATATACAACGAGAAACAACGTTTGACAACCTTTAAACAGTTTTAATAACTATCTCAAAAATTGTCGCTCTGATGCAAACAACTGAGGAGTTATCTACTTAAATTTGGTGAACAAAACGACTTACGTATTTTAAGCATGCTAACCTTTAGCCCGGTAAGCAAATTAAAAAAAAAACGCAATATGTAGGCTACACGAGAACGGAGACGTCGAGTAACCAAAACAAATGCGTTAAACAAATTCGTACACGTTATTTATCAATTTAACTCTAGAATTAAAGGATATACAACCAGAAACAACGTTTGACAACCTTTAAACAGTTTTAATAACTATCTCAAAAATTGTCGCTCTGATGCAAACAACTGAGGAGTTATCTACTTAAATTTGTTGAACAAAACGACTTACGTATTTTAAGCATGCTAACCTTTAGCCCGGTAAGCATATTAAAAAAAAAACGCAATATGTAGGCTACACGAGAACGGAGACGTCGAGTAACCAAAACAAATGCGTTAAACAAATTCGTACACGTTATTTATCAATTTAACTCTAGAATTAAAGGATATACAACGAGAAACAACGTTTGACAACCTTTAAACAGTTTTAATAACTATCTCAAAAATTGTCGCTCTGATGCAAACAACTGATGAGTTATCTACTTAAATTTGTTGAACAAACCGACTTACGTTTTTTAAGCATGCTAACCTTTAGCCCGGTAAGCAAATTAAAAAAAAAAAACGCAATATGTAGGCTACACGAGAACGGAGCCGTCGAGTAACCAAAACAAATGCGTTAAACAAATTCGTACACGTTATTTATCAATTTAACTCTAGAATTAAAGGATATACAACGAGAAACAACGTTTGACAACCTTTAACAGTTTTAATAACTATCTCAAAAATTGTCGCTCTGATGCAAACAACTGAGGAGTTATCTACTTAAATTTGTTGAACAAAACGACTTACGTATTTTAAGCATGCTAATCTTTAGCCCGGTAAGCAAATTAAAAAAAAAAAACGCAATATGTAGGCTACACGAGAACTGAGCCGTCGAGTAACCAAAACAAATGCGTTAAACAAATTCGTACACGTTATTTATCAATTTAACTCTAGAATTAAAGGATATACAACGAGAAACAACGTTTGACAACCTTTAAACAGTTTTAATAACTATCTCAAAAATTGTCGCTCTGATGTAAACAACTGAGGAGTTATCTACTTAAATTTGTTGAACAAAACGACTTACGTATTTTAAGCATGCTAACCTTTAGCCCGGTAAGCAAATTAAAAAAAAAAACGCAATATGTAGGCTACACGAGAACGGAGACGTCGAGTAACCAAAACAAATGCGTTAAACAAATTCGTATACGTTATTTATCAATTTAACTCTAGAATTAAAGGATATACAACGACAAACAACGTTTGACAACCTTTAAACAGTTTTAATAACTATCTCAAAAATTGTCGCTCTGATGCAAACAACTGATGAGTTATCTACTTAAATTTGTTGAACAAAACGACTTACGTATTTTAAGCATGCTAACCTTTAGCCCGGTAAGCAAATTAAAAAAAAAAACGCAATATGTAGGCTACACGAGAACGGAGACGTCTAGTAACCAAAACAAATGCGTTAAACAAATTCGTGCACGTTATTTATCAATTTAACTCTAGAATTAAAGGATATACAACGAGAAACAACGTTTGACAACCTTTAAACAGTTTTAGTAACTATCTCAAAAATTGTCGCTCTGATGCAAACAACTGATGAGTTATCTACTTAAATTTGTTGAACAAAACGACTTACATATTTTAAGCATGCTAACCTTTAGCCCGGTAAGCAAATTAAAAAAAAAACGCAATATGTAGGCTACACGAGAACGGAGCCGTCGAGTAACCAAAAAAAATGCGTTAAACAAATTCGTACACGTTATTTATCAATTTAACTCTAGAATTAAAGGATATACAACGAGAAACAACGTTTGACAACCTTTAAACAGTTTTAATAACTATCTCAAAAATTGTCGCTCTGATGCAAACAACTGATGAGTTATCTACTTAAATTTGTTGAACAAAACGACTTACGTATTTTAAGCATGCTAACCTTTAGCCCGGTAAGCAAATTAAAAAAAAACGCAATATGTAGGCTACACGAGAACGGAGACGTCGAGTAACCAAAACAAATGCGTTAAACAAATTCGTACACGTTATTTATCAATTTAACTCTAGAATTAAAGGATATACAACGAGAAACAACGTTTGACAACCTTTAAACAGTTTTAATAACTATCTCAAAAATTGCCGCTCTGATGCAAACAACTGATGAGTTATCTACTCAAATTTGTTGAACAAAACGACTTACGTATTTTAAGCATGCTAACCTTTAGCCCGGTAAGCAAATTTAAAAAAAAACGCAATATGTAGGCTACACGAGAACTGAGCCGTCGAGTAACCAAAACAAATGCGTTAAACAAATTCGTACACGTTATTTATCAATTTAACTCTAAAATTAAAGGATATACAACGAGAAACAACGTTTGACAACCTTTAAACAGTTTTAATAACTATCTCAAAAATTGTCGCTCTGATGCAAACAACTGATGAGTTATCTACTTAAATTTGTTGAACAAAACGACTTACGTATTTTAAGCATGCTAACCTTTAGCCCGGTAAGCAAATTAAAAAAAAAAACGCAATATGTAGGCTACACGAGAACGGAGCCGTCGAGTAACCAAAACAAATGCGTTAAACAAATTCGTACATGTTATTTATCAATTTAACTCTAGAATTAAAGGATATACAACGAGAAACAACGTTTGACAACCTTTAAACAGTTTTAATAACTATCTCAAAAATTGTCGCTCTGATGCAAACAACTGAGGAGTTATCTACTTAAATTTGTTGAACAAAACGACTTACGTATTTTAAGCATGCTAACCTTTAGCCCGGTAAGCAAATTAAAAAAAAAAAACGCAATATGTAGGCTACACGAGAACGGAGCCGTCGAGTAACCAAAACAAATGCGTTAAACAAATTCGTACACGTTATTTATCAATTTAACTCTAGAATTAAAGGATATACAACGAGAAACAACTTTTGACAACCTTTAAACAGTTTTAATAACTATCTCAAAAATTGTCGCTCTGATGCAAACAACTGCTGAGTTATCTACTCAAATTTGTTGAACAAAACGACTTACGTATTTTAAGCATGCTAACCTTTAGCCCGGTAAGCAAATTAAAAAAAAAAACGCAATATGTAGGCTACACGAGAACGGAGACGTCGAGTAACCAAAACAAATGCGTTAAACAAATTCGTACACGTTATTTATCAATTTAACTCTAGAATTAAAGGATATACAACGACAAACAACGTTTGACAACCTTTAAACAGTTTTAATAACTATCTCAAAAATTGTCGCTCTGATGCAAACAACTGATGAGTTATCTACTTAAATTTGTTGAACAAAACGACTTACGTATTTTAAGCATGCTAACCTTTAGCCCGGTAAGCAAATTAAAAAAAAAAACGCAATATGTAGGCTACACGAGAACGGAGACGTCGAGTAACCAAAACAAATGCGTTAAACAAATTCGTATACGTTATTTATCAATTTAACTCTAGAATTAAAGGATATACAACGACAAACAACGTTTGACAACCTTTAAACAGTTTTAATAACTATCTCAAAAATTGTCGCTCTGATGCAAACAACTGATGAGTTATCTACTCAAATTTGTTGAACAAAACGACTTACGTATTTTAAGCATGCTAACCTTTAGCCCGGTAAGCAAATTAAAAAAAAAAACGCAATATGTAGGCTACACGAGAACGGAGACGTCTAGTAACCAAAACAAATGCGTTAAACAAATTCGTGCACGTTATTTATCAATTTAACTCTAGAATTAAAGGATATACAACGAGAAACAACGTTTGACAACCTTTAAACAGTTTTAGTAACTATCTCAAAAATTGTCGCTCTGATGCAAACAACTGATGAGTTATCTACTTAAATTTGTTGAACAAAACGACTTACGTATTTTAAGCATGCTAACCTTTAGCCCGGTAAGCAAATTAAAAAAAAAAACGCAATATGTAGGCTACACGAGAACGGAGACCTCTAGTAACCAAAACAAATGCGTTAAACAAATTCGTGCACGTTATTTATCAATTTAACTCTAGAATTAAAGGATATACAACGAGAAACAACGTTTGACAACCTTTAAACAGTTTTAATAACTATCTCAAAAATTGTCGCTCTGATGCAAACAACTGATGAGTTATCTACTCAAATTTGTTGAACAAAACGACTTACGTATTTTAAGCATGCTAACCTTTAGCCCGGTAAGCAAATTAAAAAAAAAACGCAATATGTAGGCTACACGAGAACGGAGACGTCGAGTAACCAAAACAAATGCGTTAAACAAATTCGTATACGTTATTTATCAATTTAACTCTAGAATTAAAGGATATACAACGACAAACAACGTTTGACAACCTTTAAACAGTTTTAATAACTATCTCAAAAATTGTCGCTCTGATGCAAACAACTGATGAGTTATCTACTTAAATTTGTTGAACAAAACGACTTACGTATTTTAAGCATGCTAACCTTTAGCCCGGTAAGCAAATTAAAAAAAAAAACGCAATATGTAGGCTACACGAGAACGGAGACGTCTAGTAACCAAAACAAATGCGTTAAACAAATTCGTGCACGTTATTTATCAATTTAACTCTAGAATTAAAGGATATACAACGAGAAACAACGTTTGACAACCTTTAAACAGTTTTAGTAACTATCTCAAAAATTGTCGCTCTGATGCAAACAACTGATGAGTTATCTACTTAAATTTGTTGAACAAAACGACTTACGTATTTTAAGCATGCTAACCTTTAGCCCGGTAAGCAAATTAAAAAAAAAACGCAATATGTAGGCTACACGAGAACGGAGACGTCGAGTAACCAAAACAAATGCGTTAAACAAATTCGTACACGTTATTTATCAATTTAACTCTAGAATTAAAGGATATACAACGAGAAACAACGTTTGACAACCTTTAAACAGTTTTAATAACTATCTCAAAAATTGTCGCTCTGATGCAAACAACTGATGAGTTATCTACTCAAATTTGTTGAACAAAACGACTTACGTATTTTAAGCATGCTAACCTTTAGCCCGGTAAGCAAATTAAAAAAAAAACGCAATATGTAGGCTACACGAGAACTGAGCCGTCGAGTAACCAAAACAAATGCGTTAAACAAATTCGTACACGTTATTTATCAATCTAACTCTAGAATTAAAGGATATACAACGAGAAACAACGTTTGACAACCTTTAAACAGTTTTAATAACTATCTCAAAAATTGTCGCTCTGATGCAAACAACTGATGAGTTATCTACTCAAATTTGTTGAACAAAACGACTTACGTATTTTAAGCATGCTAACCTTTAGCCCGGTAAGCAAATTAAAAAAAAAACGCAATATGTAGGCTACACGAGAACGGAGACGTCGAGTAACCAAAACAAATGCGTTAAACAAATTCGTACACGTTATTTATCAATTTAACTCTAGAATTAAAGGATATACAACGAGAAACAACGTTTGACAACCTTTAAACAGTTTTAATAACTATCTCAAAAATTGTCGCTCTGATGCAAACAACTGAGGAGTTATCTACTTAAATTTGTTGAACAAAACGACTTACGTATTTTAAGCATGCTAACCTTTAGCCCGGTAAGCAAATTAAAAAAAAAACGCAATATGTAGGCTACACGAGAACGGAGACGTCGAGTAACCAAAACAAATGCGTTAAACAAATTCGTACACGTTATTTATCAATTTAACTCTAGAATTAAAGGATATACAACCAGAAACAACGTTTGACAACCTTTAAACAGTTTTAATAACTATCTCAAAAATTGTCGCTCTGATGCAAACAACTGATGAGTTATCTACTCAAATTTGTTGAACAAAACGACTTACGTATTTTAAGCATGCTAACCTTTAGCCCGGTAAGCAAATTAAAAAAAAAACGCAATATGTAGGCTACACGAGAACGGAGACGTCGAGTAACCAAAACAAATGCGTTAAACAAATTCGTACACGTTATTTATCAATTTAACTCTAGAATTAAAGGATATACAACGAGAAACAACGTTTGACAACCTTTAAACAGTTTTAATAACTATCTCAAAAATTGTCGCTCTGATGCAAAAAACTGATGAGTTATCTACTTAAATTTGTTGAAAAAAACGACTTACGTATTTTAAGCATGCTAACCTTTAGCCCGGTAAGCAAATAAAAAAAAAACGCAATATGTAGGCTACACGAGAACGGAGACGTCGAGTAACCAAAACAAATGCGTTAAACAAATTCGTACACGTTATTTATCAATTTAACTCTAGAATTAAAGGATATACAACGAGAAACAACGTTTGACAACCTTTAAACAGTTTTAATAACTATCTCAAAAATTGTCGCTCTGATGCAAACAACTGATGAGTTATCTACTCAAATTTGTTGAACAAAACGACTTACGTATTTTAAGCATGCTAACCTTTAGCCCGGTAAGCAAATTAAAAAAAAAACGCAATATGTAGGCTACACGAGAACTGAGCCGTCGAGTAACCAAAACAAATGCGTTAAACAAATTCGTACACGTTATTTATCAATCTAACTCTAGAATTAAAGGATATACAACGAGAAACAACGTTTGACAACCTTTAAACAGTTTTAATAACTATCTCAAAAATTGTCGCTCTGATGCAAACAACTGATGAGTTATCTACTCAAATTTGTTGAACAAAACGACTTACGTATTTTAAGCATGCTAACCTTTAGCCCGGTAAGCAAATTAAAAAAAAACGCAATATGTAGGCTACACGAGAACGGAGACGTCGAGTAACCAAAACAAATGCGTTAAACAAATTCGTACACCTTATTTATCAATTTAACTCTAGGATTAAAGGATATACAACGAGAAACAACGTTTGACAACCTTTAAACAGTTTTAATAACTATCTCAAAAATTGTCGCTCTGATGCAAACAACTGAGGAGTTATCTACTTAAATTTGTTGAACAAAACGACTTACGTATTTTAAGCATGCTAACCTTTAGCCCGGTAAGCAAATTAAAAAAAAAACGCAATATGTAGGCTACACGAGAACGGAGACGTCGAGTAACCAAAACAAATGCGTTAAACAAATTCGTACACGTTATTTATCAATTTAACTCTAGAATTAAAGGATATACAACCAGAAACAACGTTTGACAACCTTTAAACAGTTTTAATAACTATCTCAAAAATTGTCGCTCTGATGCAAACAACTGAGGAGTTATCTACTTAAATTTGTTGAACAAAACGACTTACGTATTTTAAGCATGCTAACCTTTAGCCCGGTAAGCAAATTAAAAAAAAAACGCAATATGTAGGCTACGCGAGAACGGAGACGTCGAGTAACCAAAACAAATGCGTTAAACAAATTCGTACACGTTATTTATCAATTTAACTCTAGAATTAAAGGATATACAACGAGAAACAACGTTTGACAACCTTTAAACAGTTTTAATAACTATCTCAAAAATTGTCGCTCTGATGCAAACAACTGATGAGTTATCTACTTAAATTTGTTGAACAAACCGACTTACGTTTTTAAAGCATGCTAACCTTTAGCCCGGTAAGCAAATTAAAAAAAAAAAAACGCAATATGTAGGCTACACGAGAACGGAGCCGTCGAGTAACCAAAACAAATGCGTTAAACAAATTCGTACACGTTATTTATCAATTTAACTCTAGAATTAAAGGATATACAACGAGAAACAACGTTTGACAACCTTTAACAGTTTTAATAACTATCTCAAAAATTGTCGCTCTGATGCAAACAACTGAGGAGTTATCTACTTAAATTTTTTGAACAAAACGACTTACGTATTTTAAGCATGCTAACCTTTAGCCCGGTAAGCAAATTAAAAAAAAAAAACGCAATATGTAGGCTACACGAGAACTGAGCCGTCGAGTAACCAAAACAAATGCGTTAAACAAATTCGTACACGTTATTTATCAATTTAACTCTAGAATTAAAGGATATACAACGAGAAACAACGTTTGACAACCTTTAAACAGTTTTAATAACTATCTCAAAAATTGCCGCTCTGATGCAAACAACTGAGGAGTTATCTACTTAAATTTGTTGAACAAAACGACTTACGTATTTTAAGCATGCTAACCTTTAGCCCGGTAAGCAAATTAAAAAAAAAACGCAATATGTAGGCTACACGAGAACGGAGACGTCGAGTAACCAAAACAAATGCGTTAAACAAATTCGTATACGTTATTTATCAATTTAACTCTAGAATTAAAGGATATACAACGACAAACAACGTTTGACAACCTTTAAACAGTTTTAATAACTATCTCAAAAATTGTCGCTCTGATGCAAACAACTGATGAGTTATCTACTTAAATTTGTTGAACAAAACGACTTACGTATTTTAAGCATGCTAACCTTTAGCCCGGTAAGCAAATTAAAAAAAAAAACGCAATATGTAGGCTACACGAGAACGGAGACGTCTAGTAACCAAAACAAATGCGTTAAACAAATTCGTGCACGTTATTTATCAATTTAACTCTAGAATTAAAGGATATACAACGAGAAACAACGTTTGACAACCTTTAAACAGTTTTAGTAACTATCTCAAAAATTGTCGCTCTGATGCAAACAACTGATGAGTTATCTACTTAAATTTGTTGAACAAAACGACTTACATATTTTAAGCATGCTAACCTTTAGCCCGGTAAGCAAATTAAAAAAAAAAACGCAATATGTAGGCTACACGAGAACGGAGCCGTCGAGTAACCAAAAAAAATGCGTTAAACAAATTCGTACACGTTATTTATCAATTTAACTCTAGAATTAAAGGATATACAACGAGAAACAACGTTTGACAACCTTTAAACAGTTTTAATAACTATCTCAAAAATTGTCGCTCTGATGCAAACAACTGATGAGTTATCTACTTAAATTTGTTGAACAAAACGACTTACGTATTTTAAGCATGCTAACCTTTAGCCCGGTAAGCAAATTAAAAAAAAACGCAATATGTAGGCTACACGAGAACGGAGACGTCGAGTAACCAAAACAAATGCGTTAAACAAATTCGTACACGTTATTTATCAATTTAACTCTAGAATTAAAGGATATACAACGAGAAACAACGTTTGACAACCTTTAAACAGTTTTAATAACTATCTCAAAAATTGTCGCTCTGATGCAAACAACTGATGAGTTATCTACTCAAATTTGTTGAACAAAACGACTTACGTATTTTAAGCATGCTAACCTTTAGCCCGGTAAGCAAATTTAAAAAAAAACGCAATATGTAGGCTACACGAGAACTGAGCCGTCGAGTAACCAAAACAAATGCGTTAAACAAATTCGTACACGTTATTTATCAATTTAACTCTAAAATTAAAGGATATACAACGAGAAACAACGTTTGACAACCTTTAAACAGTTTTAATAACTATCTCAAAAATTGTCGCTCTGATGCAAACAACTGATGAGTTATCTACTTAAATTTGTTGAACAAAACGACTTACGTATTTTAAGCATGCTAACCTTTAGCCCGGTAAGCAAATTAAAAAAAAAACGCAATATGTAGGCTACACGAGAACGGAGCCGTCGAGTAACCAAAACAAATGCGTTAAACAAATTCGTACATGTTATTTATCAATTTAACTCTAGAATTAAAGGATATACAACGAGAAACAACGTTTGACAACCTTTAAACAGTTTTAATAACTATCTCAAAAATTGTCGCTCTGATGCAAACAACTGAGGAGTTATCTACTTAAATTTGTTGAACAAAACGACTTACGTATTTTAAGCATGCTAACCTTTAGCCCGGTAAGCAAATTAAAAAAAAAAAACGCAATATGTAGGCTACACGAGAACGGAGCCGTCGAGTAACCAAAACAAATGCGTTAAACAAATTCGTACACGTTATTTATCAATTTAACTGTAGAATTAAAGGATATACAACGAGAAACAACTTTTGACAACCTTTAAACAGTTTTAATAACTATCTCAAAAATTGTCGCTCTGATGCAAACAACTGCTGAGTTATCTACTCAAATTTGTTGAACAAAACGACTTACGTATTTTAAGCATGCTAACCTTTAGCCCGGTAAGCAAATTAAAAAAAAAACGCAATATGTAGGCTACACGAGAACGGAGACGTCGAGTAACCAAAACAAATGCGTTAAACAAATTCGTACACGTTATTTATCAATTTAACTCTAGAATTAAAGGATATACAACGAGAAACAACGTTTGACAACCTTTAAACAATTTTAATAACTATCTCAAAAATTGTCGCTCTGATGCAAACAACTGATGAGTTATCTACTTAAATTTGTTGAACAAAACGACTTACGTATTTTAAGCATGCTAACCTTTAGCCCGGTAAGCAAATTAAAAAAAAAAAAACGCAATATGTAGGCTACACGAGAACGGAGACGTCGAGTAACCAAAACAAATGCGTTAAAAAAATTCGTACACGTTATTTATCAATTTAACTCTAGAATTAAAGGATATACAACGAGAAACAACGTTTGACAACCTTTAAACAGTTTTAATAACTATCTCAAAAATTGTCGCTCTGATGCAAACAACTGAGGAGTTATCTACTTAAATTTGTTGAACAAAACAACTTACGTATTTTAAGCATGCTAACCTTTAGCCCGGTAAGCAAATTAAAAAAAAACGCAATATGTAGGCTACACGAGAACGGAGCCGTCGAGTAACCAAAACAAATGCGTTAAACAAATTCGTACACGTTATTTATCAATTTAACTCTAGAATTAAAGGATATACAACGAGAAACAACGTTTGACAACCTTTAAACAGTTTTAATAACTATCTCAAAAATTGTCGCTCTGATGCAAACAACTGATGAGTTATCTACTCAAATTTGTTGAACAAAACGACTTACGTATTTTAAGCATGCTAACCTTTAGCCCGGTAAGCAAATTAAAAAAAAAAATGCAATATGTAGGCTACACGAGAACGGAGACGTCGAGTAACCAAAACAAATGCGTTAAACAAATTCGTACACGTTATTTATCAATTTAACTCTAGAATTAAAGGATATACAACGAGAAACAACGTTTGACAACCTTTAAACAATTTTAATAACTATCTCAAAAATTGTCGCTCTGATGCAAACAACTGATGAGTTATCTACTTAAATTTGTTGAACAAAACGACTTACGTATTTTAAGCATGCTAACCTTTAGCCCGGTAAGCAAATTAAAAAAAAAAAAACGCAATATGTAGGCTACACGAGAACGGAGACGTCGAGTAACCAAAACAAATGCGTTAAAAAAATTCGTACACGTTATTTATCAATTTAACTCTAGAATTAAAGGATATACAACGAGAAACAACGTTTGACAACCTTTAAACAGTTTTAATAACTATCTCAAAAATTGTCGCTCTGATGCAAACAACTGAGGAGTTATCTACTTAAATTTGTTGAACAAAACAACTTACGTATTTTAAGCATGCTAACCTTTAGCCCGGTAAGCAAATTAAAAAAAAAACGCAATATGTAGGCTACACGAGAACGGAGCCGTCGAGTAACCAAAACAAATGCGTTAAACAAATTCGTACACGTTATTTATTAATCTAACTCTAGAATTAAAGGATATACAACGAGAAACAACGTTTGACAACCTTTAAACAGTTTTAATAACTATCTCAAAAATTGTCGCTCTGATGCAAACAACTGATGAGTTATCTACTCAAATTTGTTGAACAAAACGACTTACGTATTTTAAGCATGCTAACTTTTAGCCCGGTAAGCAAATTAAAAAAAAACGCAATATGTAGGGTACACGAGAACGGAGCCGTCGAGTAACCAAAACAAATGCGTTAAACAAATTCGTACACGTTATTTATCAATTTAGCTCTAGAATTAAAGGATATACAACGAGAAACAACGTTTGACAACCTTTAAACAGTTTTAATAACTATCTCAAAAATTGTCGCTCTGATGCAAACAACTGATGAGTTATCTACTTAAATTTGTTGAACAAAACGACTTACGTATTTTAAGCATGCTAACCTTTAGCCCGGTAAGCAAATTAAAAAAAAAACGCAATATGTAGGCTACACGAGAACGGAGACGTCGAGTAACCAAAACAAATGCGTTAAACAAATTCGTACACGTTATTTATCAATTTAACTCTAGAATTAAAGGATATACAACGAGAAACAACGTTTGACAACCTTTAAACAGTTTTAATAACTATCTCAAAAATTGTCGCTCTGATGCAAACAACTGAGGAGTTATCTACTTAAATTTGTTGAACAAAACGACTTACGTATTTTAAGCATGCTAACCTTTAGCCCGGTAAGCAAATTAAAAAAAAACGCAATATGTAGGATACACGAGAACTGAGCCGTCAAGTAACCAAAACAAATGCATTAAACAAACTCGTACACGTTATTTATCAATTTAACTCTAGAATTAAAGGATATACAACGAGAAACAACGTTTGACAACCTTTAAACAGTTTTAATAACTATCTCAAAAATTGTCGCTCTGATGCAAACAACTGATGAGTTATCTACTCAAATTTGTTGAACAAAACGACTTACGTATTTTAAGCATGCTAACCTTTAGCCCGGTATGCAAATTAAAAAAAAAAACGCAATATGTAGGCTACACGAGAACGGAGCCGTCGAGTAACCAAAACAAATGCGTTAAACAAATTCGTACACGTTATTTATCAATTTAACTCTAGAATTAAAGGATATACAACGAGAAACAACGTTTGACAACCTTTAAACAGTTTTAATAACTATCTCAAAAGTTGTCGCTCTGATGCAAACAACTGATGAGTTATCTACTTAAATTTGTTGAACAAAACGACTTACGTATTTTAAGCATGCTAACCTTTAGCCCGGTAAGCAAATTAAAAAAAAACGCAATATGTAGGCTACACGAGAACGGAGACGTCGAGTAACCAAAACAAATGCGTTAAACAAATTCGTACACGTTATTTATCAATTTAACTCTAGAATTAAAGGATATGCAACGAGAAACAACGTTTGACAACCTTTAAACAGTTTTAATAACTATCTCAAAAATTGTCGCTCTGATGCAAACAACTGAGGAGTTATCTACTTAAATTTGTTGAACAAAACAACTTACGTATTTTAAGCTTGCTAACCTTTAGCCCGGTAAGCAAATTAAAAAAAAAAACGCAATATGTAGGCTACACGAGAACGGAGCCGTCAAGTAACCAAACCAAATGCGTTAAACAAATTCGTACACGTTATTTATCAATTTAACTCTAGAATTAAAGGATATACAACGAGAAACAACGTTTGACAACCTTTAAACAGTTTTAATAACTATCTCAAAAATTGTCGCTCTGATGCAAACAACTGATGAGTTATCTACTTAAATTTGTTGAACAAAACAACTTACGTATTTTAAGCATGCTAACCTTTAGCCCGGTAAGCAAATTAAAAAAAAAAACGCAATATGTAGGCTACACGAGAACGGAGACGTCGAGTAACCAAAACAAATGCGTTAAGCAAATTCGTACGCGTTATTTATCAATTTAACTCTAGAATTAAAGGATATACAACGAGAAACAACGTTTGACAACCTTTAAACAGTTTTAATAACTATCTCAAAAATTGTCGCTCTGATGCAAACAACTGATGAGTTATCTACTTAAATTTGTTGAACAAAACGACTTACGTATCTTAAGCATGCTAACCTTTAGCCCGGTAAGCAAATTTAAAAAAAACGCAATATGTAGGCTACACGAGAACGGAGCCGTCGAGTAACCAAAACAAATGCGTTAAACAAATTCGTACACGTTATTTATCAATTTAACTCTAGATTTAAAGGATATACAACGAGAAACAACGTTTGACAACCTTTAAACCGTTTTAATAACTATCTCAAAAATTGTCGCTCTGATGCAAACAACTGATGAGTTTTCTACTTAAATTTGTTGAACAAAACGGCTTACGTATTTTAAGCATGCTAACCTTTAGCCCGGTAAGCAAATTAAAAAAAAAACGCAATATGTAGGCTACACGAGAACGGAGACGTCGAGTAACCAAAACAAATGCGTTAAACAAATTCGTACACGTTATTTATCAATTTAACTCTAGAATTAAAGGATATACAACGAGAAACAACGTTTGACAACCTTTAAACAGTTTTAATAACTATCTCAAAAATTGTCGCTCTGATGCAAACAACTGAGGAGTTATCTACTTAAATTTGTTGAACAAAACGACTTACGTATTTTAAGCATGCTAACCTTTAGCCCGGTAAGCAAATTAAAAAAAAAAATGCAATATGTAGGCTACACGAGAACGGAGCCGTCGAGTAACCAAAACAAATGCGTTAAACAAATTCGTACACGTTATTTATCAATTTAACTCTAGAATTAAAGGATATACAACGAGAAACAACGTTTGACAACCTTTAAACAGTTTTAATAACTATCTCAAAAATTGTCGCTCTGATGCAAACAACTGATGAGTTGTCTACTTAAATTTGTTGAACAAAACGACTTACGTATTTTAAGCATGCTAACCTTTAGCCCGGTAAGCAAATTAAAAAAAAAAAAACACAATATGTAGGCTACACGAGAACGGAGACGTCGAGTAACCAAAACAAATGCGTTAAACAAATTCGTACACGTTATTTATCAATTTAACTCTAGAATTAAAGGATATACAACGAGAAACAACGTTTGACAACCTTTAAACAGTTTCAATAACTATCTCAAAAATTGTCGCTCTGATGCAAACAACTGCTGAGTTATCTACTAAAATTTGTTGAACAAAACGACTTACGTATTTTAATCATGCTAACCTTTAGCCCGGTAAGCAAATTAAAAAAAAAAAAATGCAATATGTAGGCTACACGAGAACGGAGCCGTCGAGTAACCAAAACAAATGCGTTAAAAAAATTCGTACACGTTATTTATCAATTTAACTCTAGAATTAAAGGATATACAACGAGAAACAACGTTTGACAACCTTTAAACAGTTTTAATAACTATCTCAAAAATTGTCGCTCTGATGCAAACAACTGATGAGTTATCTACTTAAATTTGTTGAACAAAACGACTTACGTATTTTAAGCATGCTAACCTTTAGCCCGGTAAGCAAATTAAAAAAAACGCAATATGTAGGCTACACGAGAACGGAGACGTCGAGTAACCAAAACAAATGCGTTAAACAAATTCGTACACGTTATTTATCAATTTAACTCTAGAATTAAAGGACATACAACGAGAAACAACGTTTGACAACCTTTAAACAGTTTTAGTAACTATCTCAAAAATTGTCGCTCTGATGCAAACAACTGAGGAGTTATCTACTTAAATTTGTTGAACAAAACGACTTACGTATTTTAAGCATGCTAACCTTTAGCCCGGTAAGCAAATTAAAAAAAAAACGCAATATGTAGGCTACACGAGAACGGAGACGTCGAGTAACCAAAACAAATGCGTTAAACAAATTCGAACACGTTATTTATCAATTTAACTCTAGAATTAAAGGATATACAACGAGAAACAACGTTTGACAACCTTTAAACAGTTTTAATAACTATCTCAAAAATTGTCGCTCTGATGCAAACAACTGCTGAGTTATCTACTCAAATTTGTTGAACAAAACGACTTACGTATTTTAAGCATGCTAACCTTTAGCCCGGTAAGCAAATTAAAAAAAAAAACGCAATATGTAGGCTACACGAGAACGGAGACGTCGAGTAACCAAAACAAATGCGTTAAACAAATTCGTACACGTTATTTATCAATTTAACTCTAGAATTAAAGGATATACAACGAGAAACAACGTTTGACAACCTTTAAACAGTTTTAATAACTATCTCAAAAATTGTCGCTCTGATGTAAACAACTGATGAGTTATCTACTTAAATTTGTTGAACAAAACGACTTACGTATTTTAAGCATGCTAACCTTTAGCCCGGTAAGCAAATAAAAAAAAAACGCAATATGTAGGCTACACGAGAACGGAGCCGTCGAGTAACCAAAACAAATGCGTTAAACAAATTCGTACACGTTATTTATCAATTTAACTATAGAATTAAAGGATATACAACGAGAAACAACGTTTGACAACCTTTAAACAGTTTTAATAGCTATCTCAAAAATTGTCGCTCTGATGCAAACAACTGAGGAGTTATCTACTTAAATTTGTTGAACAAAACGACTTACGTATTTTAAGCATGCTAACCTTTAGCCCGGTAAGAAAATTAAAAAAAAAAAACGCAATATGTAGGCTACACGAGAACGGAGACGTCGAGTAACCAAAACAAATGCGTTAAACAAATTCGTACACGTTATTTATCAATTTAACTCTAGAATTAAAGGATATACAACGAGAAACAACGTTTGACAACCTTTAAACAGTTTTAATAACTATCTCAAAAATTGTCGCTCTGATGCAAACAACTGCTGAGTTATCTACTCAAATTTGTTGAACAAAACGACTTACGTATTTTAAGCATGCTAACCTTTAGCCCGGTAAGCAAATTAAAAAAAAAAACGCAATATGTAGGCTACACGAGAACGGAGACGTCGAGTAACCAAAACAAATGCGTTAAACAAATTCGTACACGTTATTTATCAATTTAACTCTAGAATTAAAGGACATACAACGAGAAACAACGTTTGACAACCTTTAAACAGTTTTAATAACTATCTCAAAAATTGTCGCTCTGATGCAAACAACTGAGGAGTTATCTACTTAAATTTGTTGAACAAAACGACTTACGTATTATAAATTAAAAAAAAAAACGCAATATGTAGGCTACACGAGAACGGAGACGTCGAGTAACCAAAACAAATGCGTTAAACAAATTCGTACACGCTATTTATCAATTTAACTCTAGAATTAAAGGATATACAACGAGAAACAACGTTTGACAACCTTTAAACAGTTTTAATAACTATCTCAAAAATTGTCGCTCTGATGCAAACAACTGATGAGTTATCTACTTAAATTTGTTGAACAAAACGACTTACGTATTTTAAGCATGCTAACCTTTAGCCCGGTAAGCAAATTAAAAAAAAAACGCAATATGTAGGCTACACGAGAACGGAGACGTCGAGTAACCAAAACAAATGCGTTAAACAAATTCGTACACGTTATTTATCAATTTAACTCTAGAATTAAAGGACATACAACGAGAAACAACGTTTGACAACCTTTAAACAGTTTTAATAACTATCTCAAAAATTGTCGCTCTGATGCAAACAACTGAGGAGTTATCTACTTAAATTTGTTGAACAAAACGACTTACGTATTATAAATTTAAAAAAAAAAACGCAATATGTAGGCTACACGAGAACGGAGACGTCGAGTAACCAAAACAAATGCGTTAAACAAATTCGTACACGTTATTTATCAATTTAACTCTAGAATTAAAGGACATACAACGAGAAACAATGTTTGACAACTTTTAAACAGTTTTAATAACTATCTCAAAAATTGTCGCTCTGATGCAAACAACTGAGGAGTTATCTACTTAAATTTGTTGAACAAAACGACTTACGTATTATAAATTAAAAAAAAAAACGCAATATGTAGGCTACACGAGAACGGAGCCGTCGAGTAACCAAAACAAATGCGTTAAACAAATTCGTACACGTTATTTATCAATTTAACTCTAGAATTAAAGGATATACAACGAGAAACAACGTTTGACAACCTTTAAACAGTTTTAATAACTATCTCAAAAATTGTCGCTCTGATGCAAACAACTGCTGAGTTATCTACTAAAATTTGTTGAACAAAACGACTTACGTATTTTAATCATGCTAACCTTTAGCCCGGTAAACAAATTAAAAAAAAAAACGCAATATGTAGGCTACACGAGAACGGAGACGTCGAGTAACCAAAACAAATGCGTTAAACAAATTCGTACACGCTATTTATCAATTTAACTCTAGAATTAAAGGATATACAACGAGAAACAACGTTTGACAACCTTTAAACAGTTTTAATAACTATCTCAAAAATTGTCGCTCTGATGCAAACAACTGATGAGTTATCTACTTAAATTTGTTGAACAAAACGACTTACGTATTTTAAGCATGCTAACCTTTAGCCCGGTAAGCAAATTAAAAAAAAAACGCAATATGTAGGCTACACGAGAACGGAGCCGTCGAGTAACCAAAACAAATGCGTTAAACAAATTCGTACACGTTATTTATCAATTTAACTCTAGAATTAAAGGATATACAACGAGAAACAACGTTTGACAACCTTTAAACAGTTTCAATAACTATCTCAAAAATTGTCGCTCTGATGCAAACAACTGATGAGTTATCTACTTAAATTTGTTGAACAAAACGACTTACGTATTTTAAGCTTGCTAACCTTTAGCCCGGTAAGCAACTTAGAAAAAAAACGCAATATGTAGGCTATACGATAACGGAGCCGTCGAGTAACCAAAACAAATGCGTTAAACAAATTCGTACACGTTATTTATCAATTTAACTCTAGAATTAAAGGATATACAACGAGAAACAACGTTTGACAACCTTTAAACAGTTTTAATAACTATCTCAAAAATTGTCGCTCTGATGCAAACAACTGATGAGTTATCTACTTAAATTTGTTGAACAAAACGACTTACGTATTTTAAGCATGCTAACCTTTAGCTCGGTAAGCAAATTAAAAAAAAAAACGCAATATGTAGGCTACACGAGAACGGAGACGTCGAGTAACCAAAACAAATGCGTTAAACAAATTCGTGCACGTTATTTATCAATTTAACTCTAGAATTAAAGGATATACAACGAGAAACAACGTTTGACAACCTTTAAACAGTTTTAATAACTATCTCAAAAATTTTCGCTCTGATGCAAACAACTGATGAGTTATCTACTCAAATTTGTTGAACAAAACGACTTACGTATTTTAAGCATGCTAACCTTTAGCCCGGTAAGCAAATTAAAAAAAAAACGCAATATGTAGGCTACACGAGAACGGAGACGTCGAGTAACCAAAACAAATGCGTTAAACAAATTCGTACACGTTATTTATCAATTTAACTCTAGAATTAAAGGATATACAACGAGAAACAACGTTTGACAACCTTTAAACAGTTTTAATAACTATCTCAAAAATTGTCGCTCTGATGCAAACAACTGATGAGTTATCTACTTAAATTTGTTGAACAAAACGACTTGCGTATTTTAAGCATGCTAACCTTTAGCCCGGTAAGCATATTAAAAAAAAAACGCAATATGTAGGCTACACGAGAACGGAGACGTCGAGTAACCAAAACAAATGCGTTAAACAAATTCGTACACGTTATTTATCAATTTAACTCTAGAATTAAAGGATATACAACGAGAAACAACGTTTGACAACCTTTAAACAGTTTTAATAACTATCTCAAAAATTGTCGCTCTGATGCAAACAACTGAGGAGTTATCTACTTAAATTTGTTGAACAAAACGACTTACGTATTTTAAGCATGCTAACCTTTAGCCCGGTAAGTAAATTAAAAAAAAAACCCAATATGTGGGCTACACGAGAACGGAGACGTCGAGTAACCAAAACAAATGCGTTAAACAAATTCGTACACGTTATTTATCAATTTAACTCTAGAATTAAAGGATATACAACGAGAAACAACGTTTGACAACCTTTAAACAGTTTTAATAACTATCTCAAAAATTGTCGCTCTGATGCAAACAACTGATGAGTTATCTACTTAAATTTGTTGAACAAAACGACTTACGTATTTTAAGCATGCTAACCTTTAGCCCGGTAAGCAAATTAAAAAAAAAACGCAATATGTAGGCTACACGAGAACGGAGACGTCGAGTAACCAAAACAAATGCGTTAAACAAATTCGAACACGTTATTTATCAATTTAACTCTAGAATTAAAGGATATACAACGAGAAACAACGTTTGACAACCTTTAAACAGTTTTAATAACTATCTCAAAAATTGTCGCTCTGATGCAAACAACTGATGAGTTATCTACTTAAATTTGTTGAACAAAACGACTTACGTATTTTAAGCATGCTAACCTTTAGCCCGGTAAGCAACTTAGAAAAAAAACGCAATATGTAGGCTATACGAGAACGGAGCCGTCGAGTAACCAAAACAAATGCGTTAAACAAATTCGTACACGTTATTTATCAATTTAACTCTAGAATTAAAGGATATACAACGAGAAACAACGTTTGACAACCTTTAAACAGTTTTAATAACTATCTCAAAAATTGTCGCTCTGATGCAAACAACTGATGAGTTATCTACTTAAATTTGTTGAACAAAACGACTTACGTATTTTAAGCATGCTAACCTTTAGCCTGGTAAGCAAATTAAAAAAAAAAACGCAATATGTAGGCTACACGAGAACGGAGACGTCGAGTAACCAAAACAAATGCGTTAAACAAATTCGTGTACGTTATTTATCAATTTAACTCTAGAATTAAAGGATATACAACGAGAAACAACGTTTGACAACCTTTAAACAGTTTTAATAACTATCTCAAAAATTTTCGCTCTGATGCAAACAACTGATGATACTCAAATTTGTTGAACAAAACGACTTACGTATTTTAAGCATGCTAACCTTTAGCCCGGTAAGCAAATTAAAAAAAAAACGCAATATGTAGGCTACACGAGAACGGAGACGTCGAGTAACCAAAACAAATGCGTTAAACAAATTCGTACACGTTATTTATCAATTTAACTCTAGAATTAAAGGATATACAACGAGAAACAACGTTTGACAACCTTTAAACAGTTTTAATAACTATCTCAAAAATTGTCGCTCTGATGCAAACAACTGATGAGTTATCTACTTAAATTTGTTGAACAAAACGACTTGCGTATTTTAAGCATGCTAACCTTTAGCCCGGTAAGCATATTAAAAAAAAAACGCAATATGTAGGCTACACGAGAACGGAGACGTCGAGTAACCAAAACAAATGCGTTAAACAAATTCGTACACGTTATTTATCAATTTAACTCTAGAATTAAAGGATATACAACGAGAAACAACGTTTGACAACTTTTAAACAGTTTTAATAACTATCTCAAAAATTGTCGCTCTGATGCAAACAACTGAGGAGTTATCTACTTAAATTTGTTGAACAAAACGACTTACGTATTTTAAGCATGCTAACCTTTAGCCCGGTAAGTAAATTAAAAAAAAAACCCAATATGTGGGTTACACGAGAACGGAGACGTCGAGTAACCAAAACAAATGCGTTAAACAAATTCGTACACGTTATTTATCAATTTAACTCTAGAATTAAAGGATATACAACGAGAAACAACGTTTGACAACCTTTAAACAGTTTTAATAACTATCTCAAAAATTGTCGCTCTGATGCAAACAACTGATGAGTTATCTACTTAAATTTGTTGAACAAAACGACTTACGTATTTTAAGCATGCTAACCTTTAGCCCGGTAAGCAAATTAAAAAAAAAACGCAATATGTAGGCTACACGAGAACGGAGACGTCGAGTAACCAAAACAAATGCGTTAAACAAATTCGAACACGTTATTTATCAATTTAACTCTAGAATTAAAGGATATACAACGAGAAACAACGTTTGACAACCTTTAAACAGTTTTAATAACTATCTCAAAAATTGTCGCTCTGATGCAAACAACCGATGAGTTATCTACTTAAATTTGTTAAACAAAACGACTTACGTATTTTAAGCATGCTAACCTTTAGCCCGGTAAGCAAATTAAAAAAAACGCAATATGTAGGCTACACGAGAACGGAGCCGTCGAGTAACCAAAACAAATGCGTTAAACAAATTCGTACACGTTATTTATCAATTTAACTCTAGAATTAAAGGATATACAACGAGAAACAACGTTTGACAACCTTTAAACAGTTTTAATAACTATCTCAAAAATTGTCGCTCTGATGCAAACAACTGAGGAGTTATCTACTTAAATTTGTTGAACAAAACGACTTTCGTATTTTAAGCATGCTAACCTTTAGCCCGGTAAGCAAATTAAAAAAAACCCAATATGTAGGCTACACGAGAACGGAGCCGTCGAGTAACTAAAACAAATGCGTTAAACAAATTCGTACACGTTATTTATCAATTTAACTCTAGAATTAAAGGATATACAACGAGAAACAACGTTTGACAACCTTTAAACAGTTTTAGTAACTATATCAAAAATTATCGCTCTGATGCAAACAAATGATAAGTTATCTACTTAAATTTGTTGAACAAAACGACTTACGTATTTTCAGCATGCTAACCTTTAGCCCGGTAAGCAAATTAAAAAAAAAACGCAATATGTAGGCTACACGAGAACGGAGACGTCGAGTAACCAAAACAAATGCGTTAAACAAATTCGTACACGTTATTTATCAATTTAACTCTAGAATTAAAGGATATACAACGAGAAACAACGTTTGACAACCTTTAAACAGTTTTAATAACTATCTCAAAAATTGTCGCTCTGATGCAAACAACTGAGGAGTTATCTACTTAAATTTGTTGAACAAAACGACTTACGTATTTTAAGCATGCTAACCTTTAGCCCGGTAAGCAAATTAAAAAAAAACCCAATATGTGGGCTACACGAGAACGGAGACGTCGAGTAACCAAAACAAATGCGTTAAACAAATTCGTACACGTTATTTATCAATTTAACTCTAGAATTAAAGGATATACAACGAGAAACAACGTTTGACAACCTTTAAACAGTTTTAATAACTATCTCAAAAATTGTCGCTCTGATGCAAACAACTGATGAGTTATCTACTTAAATTTGTTGAACAAAACGACTTACGTATTTTAAGCATGCTAACCTTTAGCCCGGTAAGCAAATTAAAAAAAAACGCAATATGTAGGCTACACGAGAACGGAGACGTCGAGTAACCAAAACAAATGCGTTAAACAAATTCGTACACGTTATTTATCAATTTAACTCTAGAATTAAAGGATATACAACGAGAAACAACGTTTGACAACCTTTAAACAGTTTTAATAACTATCTCAAAAATTGTCGCTCTGATGCAAACAACTGAGGAGTTATCTACTTAAATTTGTTGAACAAAACGACTTACGTATTTTAAGCATGCTAACCTTTAGCCCGGTAAGCAAATTAAAAAAAAACCCAATATGTGGGCTACACGAGAACGGAGACGTCGAGTAACCAAAACAAATGCGTTAAACAAATTCGTACACGTTATTTATCAATTTAACTCTAGAATTAAAGGATATACAACGAGAAACAACGTTCGACAACCTTTAAACAGTTTTAATAACTATCTCAAAAATTGTCGCTCTGATGCAAACAACTGATGAGTTATCTACTTAAATTTGTTGAACAAAACGACTTACGTATTTTAAGCATGCTAACCTTTAGCCCGGTAAGCAAATTAAAAAAAAACGCAATATGTAGGCTACACGAGAACGGAGCCGTCGAGTAACCAAAACAAATGCGTTAAACAAATTCGTACACGTTATTTATCAATTTAACTCTAGAATTAAAGGATATACAACGAGAAACAACGTTTGACAACCTTTAAACAGTTTTAATAACTATCTCAAAAATTGTCGCTCTGATGCAAACAACTGAGGAGATATCTACTTAAATTTGTTGAAAAAACGACTTTCGTATTTTAAGCATGCTAACCTTTAGCCCGGTAAGCAAATTTAAAAAAAAACGCAATATGTAGGCTACACGAGAACGGAGCCGTCGAGTAACCAAAACAAATGCGTTAAACAAATTCGTTCACGTTATTTATCAATTTAACTCTAGAATTAAAGGATATACAACGAGAAACAACGTTTGACAACCTTTAAACAGTTTTAATAACTATGTCAAAAATTGTCGCTCTGATGCAGACAACTGATGAGTTATCTACTTAAATTTGTTGAACAAAACGACTTACGTATTTTCAGCATGCTAACCTTTAGCCCGGTAAGCAAATTAAAAAAAAAATGCAATATGTAGGCTACACGAGAACGGAGACGTCGAGTAACCAAAACAAATGCGTTAAACAAATTCGTACACGTTATTTATCAATTTAACTCTAGAATTAAAGGATATACAACGAGAAACAACGTTTGACAACCTTTAAACAGTTTTAATAACTATATCAAAAATTGTCGCTCTGATGCAAACAACTGATAAGTTATCTACTTAAATTTGTTGAACAAAACGACTTACGTATTTTCAGCATGCTATCCTTTAGCCCGGTAAGCAAATTAAAAAAAAAACGCAATATGTAGGCTACACGAGAACGGAGACGTCGAGTAACCAAAACAAATGCGTTAAACAAATTCGTACACGTTATTTATCAATTTAACTCTAGAATTAAAGGATATACAACGAGAAACAACGTTTGACAACCTTTAAACAGTTTTAATAACTATCTCAAAAATTGTCGCTCTGATGCAAACAACTGAGGAGTTATCTACTTAAATTTGTTGAACAAAACGACTTACGTATTTTAAGCATGCTAACCTTTAGCCCGGTAAGCAAATTAAAAAAAAACCCAATATGTGGGCTACACGAGAACGGAGACGTCGAGTAACCAAAACAAATCCGTTAAACAAATTCGTACACGTTATTTATCAATTTAACTCTAGAATTAAAGGATATACAACGAGAAACAACGTTTGACAACCTTTAAACAGTTTTAATAACTATCTCAAAAATTGTCGCTCTGATGCAAACAACTGATGAGTTATCTACTTAAATTTGTTGAACAAAACGACTTACGTATTTTAAGCATGCTAACCTTTAGCCCGGTAAGCAAATTAAAAAAAAACGCAATATGTAGGCTACACGAGAACGGAGACGTCGAGTAACCAAAACAAATGCGTTAAACAAATTCGAACACGTTATTTATCAATTTAACTCTAGAATTAAAGGATATACAACGAGAAACAACGTTTGACAACCTTTAAACAGTTTTAATAACTATCTCAAAAATTGTCGCTCTGATGCAAACAACTGATGAGTTATCTACTTAAATTTGTTGAACAAAACGACTTACGTATTTTAAGCATGCTAACCTTTAGCCCGGTAAGCAAATTAAAAAAAAACGCAATATGTAGGCTACACGAGGACGGAGCCGTCGAGTAAGCAAAACAAATGCGTTAAACAAATTCGTACACGTTATTTATCAATTTAACTCTAGAATTAAAGGATATACAACGAGAAACAACGTTTGACAACCTTTAAACAGTTTTAATAACTATCTCAAAAATTGTCGCTCTGATGCAAACAACTGAGGAGCTATCTACTTAAATTTGTTGAACAAAACGACTTACGTATTTTAAGCATGCTAACCTTTAGCCCGGTAAGCAAATTAAAAAAAAACGCAATATGTAGGCTACACGAGAACGGAGACGTCGAGTAACCAAAACAAATGCGTTAAACAAATTCGTACACGTTATTTATCAATTTAACTCTAGAATTAAAGGATATACAACGAGAAACAACGTTTGACAACCTTTAAACAGTTTTAATAACTATCTCAAAAATTGTCGCTCTGATGCAAACAACTGATGAGTTATCTACTTAAATTTGTTGAACAAAACGACTTACGTATTTTAAGCATGCTAACCTTTAGCCCGGTAAGCAAATTAGAAAAAAAACGCAATATGTAGGCTACACGAGAACTGAGCCATCGAGTAACCAAAACAAATGCGTTAAACAAATTCGTACATGTTATTTATCAATTTAACTCTAGAATTAAAGGATATACAACGAGAAACAACGCTTGACAACCTGTAAACAGTTTTAATAACTATCTCAAAAATTGTCGCTCTGATGCAAACAACTGATGAGTTATCTACTCAAATTTGTTGAACAAAACGACTTACGTATTTTAAGCATGCTAACCTTTAGCCCGGTAAGCAAATTAAAAAAAAAACGCAATATGTAGGCTACACGAGAACGGAGCCGTCGAGTAACCAAAACAAATGCGTTAAACAAATTCGTACACGTTATTTATCAATTTAACTCTAGAATTAAAGGATATACAACGAGAAACAACGTTTGACAACCTTTAAACAGTTTTAGTAACTATCTCAAAAATTGTCGCTCTGATGCAAACAACTGCTGAGTTATCTACTCAAATTTGTTGAACAAAACGACTTACGTATTTTAAGCATGCTAACCTTTAGCCCGGTAAGCAAATTAAAAAAAAAAAACGCAATATGTAGGCTACACGAGAACGGAGACGTCGAGTAACAAAAACAAATGCGTTAAACAAATTCGTACACGTTATTTATCAATTTAACTCTAGAATTAAAGGATATACAGCGAGAAACAACGTTTGACAACCTTTAAACAGTTTTAATAACTATCTCAAAAATTGTCGCTCTGATGCGAACAACTGAGGAGTTATCTACTTAAATTTGTTGAACAAAACAACTTACGTATTTTAAGCATGCTAACCTTTAGCCCGGTAAGCAAATTAAAAAAAAAACGCAATATGTAAGCTACACGAGAACGGAGCCGTCGAGTAACCAAAACAAATGCGTTAAACAAATTCGTACACGTTATTTATCACTTTAACTCTAGAATTAAGGGATATACAACGAGAAACAACGTTTGACAACCTTTAAACAGTTTTAATAACTATCTCAAAAATTGTCGCTCTGATGCAAACAACTGAGGAGTTATCTACTTAAATTTGTTGAACAAAACGACTTACGTATTTTAAGCATGCTAACTTTTAGCCCGGTAATCAACTTAAAAAAAAAACGCAATATGTAGGCTACACGAGAACGGAGACGTCGAGTAACCAAAACAAATGCGTTAAACAAATTCGTACACGTTATTTATCAATTTAACTCTAGAATTAAAATATATACAACGAGAAACAACGTTTGACAACCTTTAAACAGTTTTAATAACTATCTCAAAAATTGTCGCTCTGATGCAAACAACTGATGAGTTATCTACTTAAATTTGTTGAACAAAACGACTTACGTATTTTAAGCATGCTAACCTTTAGCCCGGTAAGCAAGTTAAAAAAAAAACGCAATATGTAGGCTACACGAGAACGGAGACGTCGAGTAACCAAAACAAATGCGTTAAAAAAATTCGTACACGTTATTTATCAATTTATCTCTAGAATTAAAGGATATACAACGAGAAACAACGTTTGACAACCTTTAAACAGTTTTAATAACTATCTCAAAAATTGTCGCTCTGATGCAAACAACTGATGAGTTATCTACTTAAATTTGTTGAACAAAACGACTTACGTATTTTAAGCATGCTAACCTTTAGCCCGGTAAGCAAATTAAAAAAAAAACGCAATATGTAGGCTACACGAGAACGGAGACGTCGAGTAACCAAAACAAATGCGTTAAACAAATTCGTACACATTATTTATCAATTTAACTTTAGAATTAAAATATATACAACGAGAAACAACGTTTGACAACCTTTAAACAGTTTTAATAACTATCTCAAAAATTGTCGTTCTGATGCAAATAACTGATGAGTTATCTACTCAAATTTGTTGAACAAAACGACTTACGTATTTTAAGCATGCTAACCTTTAGCCCGGTAAGCAAATTAAAAAAAAAACGCAATATTTAGGCTACACGAGAACGGAGACGTCGAGTAACCAAAACAAATGCGTTAAACAAATTCGTACACGTTATTTATCAATTTAACTCTAGAATTAAAGGATATACAACGAGAAACAACGTTTGACAACCTTTAAACAGTTTTAATAACTATCTCAAAAATTGTCGCTCTGATGCAAACAACTGAGGAGTTATCTACTTAAATTTGTTGAACAAAACGACTTACGTATTTTAAGCATGCTAACCTTTAGCCCGGTAAGCAAATTAAAAAAAAAAACGCAATATGTAGGCTACACGAGAACGGAGCCGTCGAGTAACCAAAACAAATGCGTTAAACAAATTCGTACACGTTATTTATCAATTTAACTCTAGAATTAAAGGATATACAACGAGAAACAACGTTTGACAACCTTTAAACAGTTTTAATAACTATCTCAAAAATTGTCGCTCTGATGCAAACAACTGATGAGTTATCTACTTAAATTTGTTGAACAAAACGACTTACGTATTTTAAGAATGCTAACCTTTAGCCCGGTAAGCAAATTAAAAAAAAACGCAATATGTAGGCTACACGAGGACGGAGCCGTCGAGTAAGTAAAACAAATGCGTTAAACAAATTCGTACACGTTATTTATCAATTTAACTCTAGAATTAAAGGATATACAACGAGAAACAACGTTTGACAACCTTTAAACAGTTTTAATAACTATCTCAAAAATTGTCGCTCTGATGCAAACAACTGATGAGTTATCTACTTAAATTTGTTGAACAAAACGACTTACGTATTTTAAGCATGCTAACCTTTAGCCCGGTAAGCAAATTAAAAAAAAACGCAATATGTAGGCTACACGAGAACGGAGACGTCGAGTAACCAAAACAAATGCGTTAAACAAATTCGTACACGTTATTTATCAATTTAACTCTAGAATTAAAGGATATACAACGAGAAACAACGTTTGACAACCTTTAAACAGTTTTAATAACTATCTCAAAAATTGTCGCTCTGATGCAAACAACTGATGAGTTATCTACTTAAATTTGTTGAACAAATCGACTTACGTATTTTAAGCATGCTAACCTTTAGCCCGGTAAGCAAATTAAAAAAAAAACGCAATATGTAGGCTACACGAGAATGGAGCCGTCGAGTAACCAAAACAAATGCGTTAAACAAATTCGTACACGTTATTTATCAATTTAACTCTAGAATTAAAGGATATACAACGAGAAACAACGTTTGACAACCTTTAAACAGTTTTAATAACTATCTCAAAAATTGTCGCTCTGATGCAAACAACTGATGAGTTATCTACTTAAATTTGTTGAACAAAACGACTTAGGTATTTTAAGCATGCTAACCTTTAGCCCGGTAAACAAATTAAAAACAAAAACGCAATATGTAGGCTACACGAGAACTGAGCCGTCGAGTAACCAAAACAAATACGTTAAACAAATTCGTACACGTTATTTATCAATTTAACTCTAGAATTAAAGGATATACAACGAGAAACAACGTTTGACAACCTTTAAACAGTTTTAAGACCTATCTCAAAAATTGTCGCTCTGATGCAAACAACTGATGAGTTATCTACTTAAATTTGTTGAACAAAACGACTTACGTATTTTAAGAATGCTAACCTTTAGCCCGGTAAGCAAATTAAAAAAAAAACGCAATATGTAGGCTACACGAGAACGGAGACGTCGAGTAACCAAAACAAATGCGTTAAACAAATTCGTACACGTTATTTATCAATTTAACTCTAGGATTAAAGGATATACACCGAGAAACAACGTTTGACAACCTTTAAACAGTTTTAATAACTATCTCAAAAATTGTCGCTCTGATGCAAACAACTGAGGAGTTATCTACTCAAATTTGTTGAACAAAACGACTTACGTATTTTAAGCATGCTAACCTTTAGCCCGGTAAGCAAATTAAAAAAAAAACGCAATATGTAGGCTACACGAGAACGGAGACGTCGAGTAACCAAAACAAATGCGTTAAACAAATTCGTACACGTTATTTATCAATTTAACTCTAGATCTAAAGGATATACAACGAGAAACATCGTTTGACAACCTTTAAACAGTTTTAATAACTGTCTCAAAAATTGTCGCTCTGATGCAAACAACTGATGAGTTATCTACTTAAATTTGTTGAACAAAACGACTTACGTATTTTAAGCATGCTAACCTTTAGCCCGGTAAGCAAATTAGAAAAAAAAACGCAATATGTAGGCTACACGGGAACGGAGCCGTCGAGTAACCAAAACAAATGCGTTAAACAAATTCGTACACGTTATTTATCAATTTAACTCTAGAATTAAAGGATATACAACGAGAAACAACGTTTGACAACCTTTAAACAGTTTTAATAACTATCTCAAAAATTGTCGCTCTGATGCAAACAACTGAGGAGTTATCTACTTAAATTTGTTGAACAAAACGACTTACGTATTTTAAGCATGCTAACCTTTAGCCCGGTAAGCAAATTAAAAAAAAACGCAATATGTAGGCTACACGAGAACGGAGACGTCGAGTAACCAAAACAAATGCGTTAAACAAATTCGTACACGTTATTTATCAATTTAACTCTAGAATTAAAGGATATACAGCGAGAAACAACGTTCGACAACCTTTAAACAGTTTTAATAACTATCTAAAAAATTGTCGCTCTGATGCAAACAACTGATGAGTTATCTACTTAAATTTGTTGAACAAAACGACTTACGTATTTTAAGCATGCTAACCTTTAGCCCGGTAAGCAAATTAAAAAAAAAACGCAATATGTAGGCTACACGAAAACGGAGACGTCGAGTAACCAAAACAAATGCGATAAACAAATTCGTACACGTTATTTATCAATTTAACTCTAGAATTAAAGGATATACAACGAGAAACAACGTTTGACAACCTTTAAACAGTTTTAATAACTATCTCAAAAATTGTCGCTCTGATGCAAACAACTGATGAGTTATCTACTTAAATTTGTTGAACAAAACGACTTACGTATTTTAAGCATGCTAACCTTTAGCCCGGTAAGCAAATTAAAAAAAAACGCAATATGTAGGCTACACGAGGACGGAGCCGTCGAGTAAGCAAAACAAATGCGTTAAACAAATTCGTACACGTTATTTATCAATTTAACTCTAGAATTAAAGGATATACAACGAGAAACAACGTTTGACAACCTTTAAACAGTTTTAATAACTATCTCAAAAATTGTCGCTCTGATGCAAACAACTGATGAGTTATCTACTTAAATTTGTTGAACAAAACGACTTACGTATTTTAAGCATGCTAACCTTTAGCCCGGTAAGCAAATTAAAAAAAAAACGCAATATGTAGGCTACACGAGAACTGAGCCGTCGAGTAACCAAAACAAATGCGTTAAACAAATTCGTACACGATATTTATCAATTTAACTCTAGAATTAAAGGATATACAACGAGAAACAACGTTTGACAACCTTTAAACAGTTTTAATAACTATGTCAAAAATTGTCGCTCTGATGCAAACAACTGAAGAGTTATCTACTTAAATTTGTTGAACAAAACGACTTACGTATTTTAAGCATGCTAACCTTTAGCCCGGTAAGCAAATTAAAAAAAAAACGCAATATGTAGACTACACGAGAACGGAGACGTCGAGTAACCAAAACAAATGCGTTAAACAAATTCGTACACATTATTTATCAATTTAACTCTAGAATTAAAGGATATACAACGAGAAACAACGTTTGACAACCTTTAAACAGTTTTAATAACTATCTCAAAAATTGTCGCTCTGATGCAAACAACTGATGAGTTATCTACTTAAATTTGTTGAACAAAACGACTTACGTATTTTAAGCATGCTAACCTTTAGCCCGGTAAGCAAATTAAAAAAAACGCAATATGTAGGCTACACGAGAACGGAGACGTCGAGTAACCAAAACAAATGCGTTAAACAAATTCGTACACGTTATTTATCAATTTAACTCTAGAATTAAAGGATATACAACGAGAAACAACGTTTGACAACCTTTAAACAGTTTTAATAACTATCTCAAAAATTGTCGCTCTGATGCAAACAACTGATGAGTTATCTACTTAAATTTGTTGAACAAAACGACTTACGTATTTTAAGCATGCTAACCTTTAGCCCGGTAAGCAAATTAAAAAAAAAACGCAATATGTAGGCTACACGAGAACGGAGCCGTCGAGTAACCAAAACAAATGCGTTAAACAAATTCGTACACGTTATTTATCAATTTAACTCTAGAATTAAAGGATATACAACGAGAAACAACGTTTGACAACCTTTAAACAGTTTTAATAACTATCTCAAAAATTGTCGCTCTGATGCAAACAACTGATGAGTTATCTACTCAAATTTGTTGAACAAAACGACTTATGTACGTATTTTAAGCATGCTAACCTTTAGCCCGGTAAGCAAATTAAAAAAAAAACGCAATATGTAGGCTACACGAGAACGGAGACGTCGAGTAACCAAAACAAATGCGTTAAACAAATTCGTACATGTTATTTATCAATTTAACTCTAGAATTAAAGGATATACAACGAGAAACAACGTTTGACAACCTTTAAACAGTTTTAATAACTATCTCAAAAATTGTCGCTCTGATGCAAACAACTGAGGAGTTATCTACTTAAATTTGTTGAACAAAACGACTTACGTATTTTGAGCATGCTAACATTTAGCCCGGTAAGCAAATTAAAAAAAACGCAATATGTAGGCTACACGAGAACGGAGACGTCGAGTAACCAAAACAAATGCGTTAAACAAATTCGTACACGTTATTTATCAATTTAACTCTAGAATTAAAGGATATACAACGAGAAACAACGTTTGACAACCTTTAAACAGTTTTAATAACTATCTCAAAAATTGTCGCTCTGATGCAAACAACTGAGGAGTTATCTACTTAAATTTGTTGAACAAAACGACTTACGTATTTTAAGCATGCTAACCTTTAGCCCGGTAAGCAAATTAAAAAAAAAACGCAATATGTAGGCTACACGAGAACGGAGACGTCGAGTAACCAAAACAAATGCGTTAAACAAATTCGTACACGTTATTTATCAATTTAACTCTAGAATTAAAGGATATACAACGAGAAACAACGTTTGACAACCTTTAAACAGTTTTAATAACTATCTCAAAAATTGTCGCTCTGATGCAAACAACTGATGAGTTATCTACTTAAATTTGTTGAACAAAACGACTTACGTATTTTAAGCATGCTAACCTTTAGCCCGGTAAGCAAATTAGAAAAAAAACGCAATATGTAGGCTACACGAGAACTGAGCCGTCGAGTAACCAAAACAAATGCGTTAAACAAATTCGTACACGTTATTTATCAATTTAACTCTAGAATTAAAGGATATACAACGAGAAACAACGTTTGACAACCTTTAAACAGTTTTAATAACTATCTCAAAAATTGTCGCTCTGATGCAAACAACTGATGAGTTATCTACTCAAATTTGTTGAACAAAACGACTTACGTATTTTAAGCATGCTAACCTTTAGCCCGGTAAGCAAATTAAAAAAAAAACGCAATATGTAGGCTACACGAGAACGGAGCCGTCGAGTAACCAAAACAAATGCGTTAAACAAATTCGTACACGTTATTTATCAATTTAACTCTAGAATTAAAGGATATACAACGAGAAACAACGTTTGACAACCTTTAAACAGTTTTAATAACTATCTCAAAAATTGTCGCTCTGATGCAAACAACTGCTGAGTTGTCTACTCAAATTTGTTGAACAAAACGACTTACGTATTTTAAGCATGCTAACCTTTAGCCCGGTAAGCAAATTAAAAAAAAAACGCAATATGTAGGCTACACGAGAACGGAGACGTTGAGTAACCAAAACAAATGCGTTAAACAAATTCGTACACGTTATTTATCAATTTAACTCTAGAATTAAAGGATATACAACGAGAAACAACGTTTGACAACCTTTAAACAGTTTTAATAACTATCTCAAAAATTGTCGCTCTGATGCGAACAACTGAGGAGTTATCTACTTAAATTTGTTGAACAAAACGACTTACGTATTTTAAGCATGCTAACCTTTAGCCCGGTAAGCAAATTAAAAAAAAAACGCAATATGTAGGCTACACGAGAACGGAGCCGTCGAGTAACTAAACAAATGCGTTAAACAAATTCGTACACGTTATTTATCAATTTAACTCTAGAATTAAAGGATATACAACGAGAAACAACGTTTGACAACCTTTAAACAGTTTTAATAACTATCTCAAAAATTGTCGCTCTGATGCAAACAACTGCTGAGTTATCTACTCAAATTTGTTGAACAAAACGACTTACGTATTCTAAGCATGCTAACCTTTAGCCCGGTAAGCAAATTAAAAAAAAAACGCAATATGTAGGCTACACGAGAACGGAGACGTTGAGTAACCAAAACAAATGCGTTAAACAAATTCGTACACGTTATTTATCAATTTAACTCTAGAATTAAAGGATATACAACGAGAAACAACGTTTGACAACCTTTAAACAGTTTTAATAACTATCTCAAAAATTGTCGCTCTGATGCGAACAACTGATGAGTTATCTACTTAAATTTGTTGAACAAAACGACTTACGTATTTTAAGCATGCTAACCTTTAGCCCGGTAAGCAAATTAAAAAAAAAACGCAATATGTAGGCTACACGAGAACGGAGCCGTCGAGTAACCAAAACAAATGCGTTAAACAAATTCGTACACGTTATTTATCAATTTAACTCTAGAATTAAAGGATATACAACGAGAAACAACGTTTGACAACCTTTAAACAGTTTTAATAACTATCTCAAAAATTATCGCTCTGATGCAAACAACTGAGGAGTTATCTACTTAAATTTGTTGAACAAAACGACTTACGTATTTTAAGCATGCTAACCTTTAGCCCGGTAAGCAAATTAAAAAAAAAACGCAATATGTAGGCTACACGAGAACGGAGACGTCGAGTAACCAAAACAAATGCGTTAAACAAATTCGTACACGTTATTTATCAATTTAACTCTAGAATTAAAATATATACAACGAGAAACAACGTTTGACAACCTTTAAACAGTTTTAATAACTATCTCAAAAATTGTCGCTCTGATGCAAGCAACTGATGAGTTATCTACTTAAATTTGTTGAACAAAACGACTTACGTATTTTAAGCATGCTAACCTTTAGCCCGGTAAGCAAATTAAAAAAAAACGCAATATGTAGGCTACACGAGAACGGAGACGTCGAGTAACCAAAACAAATGCGTTAAACAAATTCGTACACGTTATTTATCAATTTAACTCTAGAATTAAAGGATATACAACGAGAAACAACGTTTGACAACCTTTAAACAGTTTTAATAACTATCTCAAAAATTGTCGCTCTGATGCAAACAACTGATGAGTTATCTACTTAAATTTGTTGAACAAAACGACTTACGTATTTTAAGCATGCTAACCTTTAGCCCGGTAAGCAAATTAAAAAAAAAAACGCAATATGTAGGCTACACGAGAACGGAGCCGTCGAGTAACCAAAACAAATGCGTTAAACAAATTCGTACACGTTATTTATCAATTTAACTCTAGAATTAAAATATATACAACGAGAAACAACGTTTGACAACCTTTAAACAGTTTTAATAACTATCTCAAAAATTGTCGCTCTGATGCAAATAACTGATGAGTTATCTACTCAAATTTGTTGAACAAAACGACTTACGTATTTTAAGCATGCTAACCTTTAGCCCGGTAAGCAAATTAAAAAAAAAACGCAATATGTAGGCTACACGAGAACGGAGACGTCGAGTAACCAAAACAAATGCGCTAAACAAATTCGTACACGTTATTTATCAATTTAACTCTAGAATTAAAGGATATACAACGAGAAACAACGTTTGACAACCTTTAAACAGTTTTAATAACTATCTCAAAAATTGTCGCTCTGATGCAAACAACTGAGGAGTTATCTACTTAAATTTGTTGAACAAAACGACTTACGTATTTTAAGCATGCTAACCTTTAGCCCGGTAAGCAAATTAAAAAAAAAACGCAATATGTAGGCTACACGAGAACGGAGCCGTCGAGTAACCAAAACAAATGCGTTAAACAAACTCGTACACATTATTTATCAATTTAACTCTAGAATTAAAGGATATACAACGAGAAACAACGTTTGACAACCTTTAAACAGTTTTAATAACTATCTAAAAATTGTCGCTCTGATGCAAACAACTGATGAGTTATCTACTTAAATTTGTTGAACAAAACGACTTACGTATTTTAAGCATGCTAACCTTTAGCCCGGTAAGCAAATTAAAAAAAAAACGCAATATGTAGGCTACACGAGAACGGAGCCGTCGAGTAAGCAAAACAAATGCGTTAAACAAATTCGTACACGTTATTTATCAATTTAACTCTAGAATTAAAGGATATACAACGAGAAACAACGTTTGACAACCTTTAAACAGTTTTAATAACTATCTCAAAAATTGTCGCTCTGATGCAAACAACTGATGAGTTGTCTACTTAAATTTGTTGAACAAAACGACTTACGTATTTTAAGCATGCTAACCTTTAGCCCGGTAAGCAAATTAAAAAAAAAACGCAATATGTAGGCTACACGAGAACGGAGACGTCGAGTAACCAAAACAAATGCGTTAAACAAATTCGTACACGTTATTTATCAATTTAACTCTAGAATTAAAGGATATACAACGAGAAGCAACGTTTGACAACCTTTAAACAGTTTTAATAACTATCTCAAAAATTGTCGCTCTGATGCAAACAACTGATGAGTTATCTACTTAAATTTGTTGAACAAAACGACTTACGTATTTTAAGCATGCTAACCTTTAGCCCGGTAAGCAAATTAAAAAAAAAACGCAATATGTAGGCTACACGAGAACGGAGACGTCGAGTAACCAAAACAAATGCGTTAAACAAATTCGTACACGTTATTTATCAATTTAACTCTAGAATTAAAGGATATACAACGAGAAACAACGTTTGACAACCTTTAAACAGTTTTAATAACTATCTCAAAAATTGTCGCTCTGATGCAAACAACTGATGAGTTATCTACTTAAATTTGTTGAACAAAATGACTTACGTATTTTAAGCATGCTAACCTTTAGCCCGGTAAGCAAATTAAAAAAAAAACGCAATATGTAGGCTACACGAGAACGGAGCCGTCGAGTAACCAAAACAAATGCGTTAAACAAATTCGTACAGGTTATTTATCAATTTAACTCTAGAATTAAAGGATATACAACGAGAAACAACGTTTGACAACCTTTAAACAGTTTTAATAACTATCTCAAAAATTGTCGCTCTGATGCAAACTACTGATGAGTTATCTACTTAAATTTGTTGAACAAAACGACTTACGTATTTTAAGCATGCTAACCTTTAGCCCGGTAAGCAAATTAAAAAAAAAAACGCAATATGTAGGCTACACGAGAACTGAGCCGTCGAGTAACCAAAACAAATACGTTAAACAAATTCGTACACGTTATTTATCAATTTCACTCTAGAATTAAAGGATATACAACGAGAAACAACGTTTGACAACCTTTAAATAGTTTTAATAACTATCTCAATAATTGTCGCTCTGATGCAAACAACTGATGAGTTATCTACTTAAATTTGTTGAACAAAACGACTTACGTATTTTAAGAATGCTAACCTTTAGCCCGGTAAGCAAATTAAAAAAAAACGCAATATGTAGGCTACACGAGAACGGAGACGTCGAGTAACCAAAACAAATGCGCTAAACAAATTCGTACACGTTATTTATCAATTTAACTCTAGAATTAAAGGATATACAACGAGAAACAACGTTTGACAACCTTTAAACAGTTTTAATAACTATCTCAAAAATTGTCGCTCTGATGCAAACAACTGATGAGTTATCTACTCAAATTTTTTGAACAAAACGACTTACGTATTTTAAGCACGCTAACCTTTAGCCCGGTAAGCAAATTAAAAAAAAAACGCAATATGTAGGCTACACGAGAACGGAGACGTCGAGTAACCAAAACAAATGCGTTAAACAAATTCGTACACGTTATTTATCAATTTAACTCTAGAATTAAAGGATATACAACGAGAAACAACGTTTGACAACCTTTAAACAGTTTTAATAACTATCTCAAAAATTGTCGCTCTGATGCAAACAACTGATGAGTTATCTACTTAAATTTGTTGAACAAAACGACTTACGTATTTTAAGCATGCTAACCTTTAGCCCGGTAAGCAAATTAGAAAAAAAACGCAATATGTAGGCTAAACGAGAACGGAGCCGTCGAGTAACCAAAACAAATGCGTTAAACAAATTCGTACACGTTATTTATCAATTTAACTCTAGAATTAAAGGATATACAACGAGAAACAACGTTTGACAACCTTTAAACAGTTTTAATAACTATCTCAAAAATTGTCGCTCTAATGCAAACAACTGAGGAGTTATCTACTTAAATTTGTTGAACAAAACGACTTACGTATTTTAAGCATGCTAACCGTTAGCCTGGTAAGCAAATTAAAAAAAAACGCAATATGTAGGCTACACGAGAACGGAGACGTCGAGTAACCAAAACAAATGCGTTAAACAAATTCGTACACGTTATTTATCAATTTAACTCTAGAATTAAAGGATATACAACGAGAAACAACGTTTGACAACCTTTAAACAGTTTTAATAACTATCTCAAAAATTGTCGCTCCGATGCAAACAACTGAGGAGTTATCTACTTAAATTTGTTGAACAAACTGACTTACGTATTTTAAGCATGCTAACCTTTAGCCCGGTAAGCAAATTAAAAAAAAAACGCAAAATGTAGGCTACACGAGAACTGAGCCGTCGAGTAACCAAAACAAATACGTTAAACAAATTCGTACACGTTATTTATCAATTTAACTCTAGAATTAAAGGATATACAACGAGAAACAACGTTTGACAACCTTTAAACAGTTTTAATAACTATCTCAAAAATTGTCGCTCTGATGCAAACAACTGCTGAGTTATCTACTCAAATTTGTTGAACAAAACGACTTACGTATTTTAAGCATGCTAACCTTTAGCCCGGTAAGCAAATTAAAAAAAAAACGCAATATGTAGGCTACACGAGAACGGAGACGTCGAGTAACCAAAACAAATGCGTTAAACAAATTCGTACACGTTATTTATCAATTTAACTCTAGGATTAAAGGATATACACCGAGAAACAACGTTTGACAACCTTTAAACAGTTTTAATAACTATCTCAAAAATTGTCGCTCTGATGCAAACAACTGAGGAGTTATCTACTCAAATTTGTTGAACAAAACGACTTACGTATTTTAAGCATGCTAACCTTTAGCCCGGTAAGCAAATTAAAAAAAAAACGCAATATGTAGGCTACACGAGAACGGAGACGTCGAGTAACCAAAACAAATGCGTTAAACAAATTCGTACACGTTATTTATCAATTTAACTCTAGAATTAAAGGATATACAACGAGAAACAACGTTTGACAACCTTTAAACAATTTTAATAACTATCTCAAAAATTGTCGCTCTGATGCAAACAACTGATGAGTTATCTACTTAAATTTGTTGAACAAAACGACCTACGTATTTTAAGCATGCTAACCTTTAGCCCGGTAAGCAAATTTAAAAAAAACGCAATATGTAGGCTACACGAGAACGGAGACGTCGAGTAACCAAAACAAATGCGTTAAACAAATTCGTACACGTTATTTATCAATTTAACTCTAGAATTAAAGGATATACAACGAGAAACAACGTTTGACAACCTTTAAACAGTTTTAGTAACTATCTCAAAAATTGTCGCTCTGATGCAAACTACTGATGAGTTATCTACTTAAATTTGTTGAACAAAACAACTTACGTATTTTAAGCATGCTAACCTTTAGCCCGGTAAGCAAATTAAAAAAAAACGCAATATGTAGGCTACACGAGAACGGAGACGTCGAGTAACCAAAACAAATGCGTTAAACAAATTCGTACACGTTATTTATCAATTTAACTCTAGAATTAAAGGATATACAACGAGAAACAACGTTTGACAACCTTTAAACAGTTTTAATAACTATCTCAAAAATTGTCGCTCTGATGCAAACAACTGATGAGTTATCTACTTAAATTTGTTGAACAAAACGACTTACGTATTTTAAGCATGCTAACCTTTAGCCCGGTAAGCAAATTAAAAAAAACAAGTAAGGAAGGCTAAGTTCGGGTGCAACCGAACATTACATACTCAGTTGAGAGCTATGGAGACAAAATAAGGGAAATCACCATGTAGGAAAATGGACCTAGGGTAACCCTGGAATGTGGTTGTATGACATGTGTATCAAATGGAAGGTATTAAAGAGTATTTTAAGAGAGAGTAGGCCATAGTTCTATTGATGGACGCCATTTAGGGATATCGCCATAAAGGTGGACCAGGGCTGACTCTAGAATTTGTTTGTACGATATGGGTATCAAATGAAAGGTGTTACTGAGCATTTTAAGAGGGAGTGGGCCTTAGGTCTATCGGTGGACGCCTTTTCGAGATATCGCCATTAAGGTGGACTAGGGGTGACTCTAGAATGTGTTTGTACGATATGGGTATCAAATGAAAGGTGGTAATGAGTATTTTAAAAGGGAATGGGCTTTAGTTCTATAGGTGAACGCCTTTTCGAGAAATAGCCATAAAGGTGGACCAGGGGTGACTCTAGAATATGTTAGTACGATATGGGTATCGAATGAAAGCTGTTAATGAGTATTTTGAAAAGGAGTGATCCTTAGTTCCATAGGTCGACGCCGTTTCGAGATATCGCCATATCAAACGAAAGGTGTTACTGAGCATTTTAAGAGGGAGTGGGCATGAGGTCTATAGGTGGACGCCTTTTCGAGATATGGTCATTAGGGTGGGCAGGGGTGACTCTAGAATGTGTTTGTACGATATGGGTATCAAACGAAAGGTGTTACTGAGCATTTTAAGAGGGAGTGGGCATTAGGTCTATAGGTGGACGCCTTTTCGAGAAATCGCCATTAGGGTGGGCCAGGGGTGACTCTAGAATGTTTGTACGATATGGGTATCAAACGAAAGGTGTTACTGAGCATTTTAAGAGGGAGTGGGCATTAGGTCTATAGGTGGACGCCTTTTCGAGATATCGCCATTAGGGTGGGCCAGAGGTGACTCTAGAATGTGTTTGTACGATATGGGTATCAAATGAAAGGTGGTAATGAGTATTTTAAAAGGGAGTAATCCTTAGTTCAATAGGTGGTCGCCTTTTCGAGATATCGCCATAAAGGTGGACCAAGGGTGACTCTAGAATGTTTGTACGATATGGGTATCAAACGAAAGGTGTTACTGAGCATTTCAAGAGAGAGGGGGATTAGGTCTATAGGTGGACGCCTTTTCGAGATATCGCCATTAAGGTGGGCCAGGGGTGACTCTAGAATGTTTGTACGATATGGGTATGAAACGAAAGGTGTTACTGAGCATTTTAAGAGGGAGTGGACATTAGGTCTATAGGTGGACGCCTTTTCGAGATATCGCCATTAGGGTGGGCCAGGGGTGACTCTAGAATGTTTGTACGATATGGGTATCAACCGAAAGGTGTTACTGAGCATTTTAAGAGGGAGTGGACATTAGGTCTATAGGTGGACGCCTTTTCGAGATACCGCCATTAGGGTGGGCCAGGGGTGACTCTAGAATGTTTGTACGATATGGGTATCAAACGAAAGGTATTACTGAGCATTTTAATAGGGAGTGGGCATTAGGTCTATAGGTGGACGCCTTTTCGAGATATCGCCATTAGGGTGGGCCAGGGGTGACTCTAGAATGTGTTTGTACGATATGGATATCAAATTAAAGGTATTAATGAGGGTTTTAAAAGCGAGTGGCCCTTAGATGTATATGTGAAGGCGTTCTCGGGATATCGACCAAAATGTGGACCAGGTGATCCAGAAAATCATCTGTCGGGTACTGCTAATTTATTTATATATGGAATACCACTAACAGTATTCCTGCCAAGATTCCAAGGGCTGTTGATTTCGCCTTGTAGAACTTTTTCATTTTCTTCTACTTAATATGGTAGGTGTCACACCCATTTTACAAAGTTTTTTCCAAAGTTATATTTTGCGTCAATAAACCAATCCAGTTACAATGTTTCATCCCTTTTTTCGTATTTGGTATAGAATTATGGCATTTTTTTATTTTTCGTAATTTTCGATATCGATAAAGTGGGCGTGGTTATGGTCGGATTTCGGCAGGGGTGACTCTAGAATGTTTGTACGATATGGGTATGAAACGAAAGGTGTTACTGAGCATTTTAAGAGGGAGTGGACATTAGGTCTATAGGTGGACGCCTTTTCGAGATATCGCCATTAGGGTGGGCCAGGGGTGACTCTAGAATGTTTGTACGATATGGGTATCAACCGAAAGGTGTTACTGAGCATTTTAAGAGGGAGTGGACATTAGGTCTATAGGTGGACGCCTTTTCGAGATACCGCCATTAGGGTGGGCCAGGGGTGACTCTAGAATGTTTGTACGATATGGGTATCAAACGAAAGGTATTACTGAGCATTTTAATAGGGAGTGGGCATTAGGTCTATAGGTGGACGCCTTTTCGAGATATCGCTATTAGGGTGGGCCAGGGGTGACTCTAGAATGTTTGTACGATATGGGTATCAAACGAAAGGTGTTACTGAGCATTTTAATAGGGAGTGGGCATTAGGTCTATAGGTGGACGCCTTTTCGAGATATCGCCATTAGGGTGGGCCAGGGGTGACTCTAGAATGTGTTTGTACGATATGGATATCAAATTAAAGGTATTAATGAGGGTTTTAAAAGCGAGTGGCCCTTAGATGTATATGTGAAGGCGTTCTCGGGATATCGACCAAAATGTGGACCAGGTGATCCAGAAAATCATCTGTCGGGTACTGCTAATTTATTTATATATGGAATACCACTAACAGTATTCCTGCCAAGATTCCAAGGGCTGTTGATTTCGCCTTGTAGAACTTTTTCATTTTCTTCTACTTAATATGGTAGGTGTCACACCCATTTTACAAAGTTTTTTCCAAAGTTATATTTTGCGTCAATAAACCAATCCAGTTACAATGTTTCATCCCTTTTTTCGTATTTGGTATAGAATTATGGCATTTTTTTATTTTTCGTAATTTTCGATATCGATAAAGTGGGCGTGGTTATGGTCGGATTTCGGCAATTTTTTATATCGAGATAAAGTGAGTTCAGATAAGTACGTGTGCTAAGTTTAGTAAAGATATATCGATTTTTGCTCAAGTTATTGTGTTAACGGCCGAGCGGAAGGACAGACGGTGGACTGTGTATAAAAACTGGGCGTGGCTTCAACCGATTTCGCCCTTTTTCACAGAAAACAGTTACCGTCCTAGGAGCCAAGCCTCTACCAAATTTCACAAGGATTGGTTAATTTTTGTTCGACTTATGGCATTAAAAGCATCATAACAAATTAAATGAAAAAGGGCGGAGCCACGCCCATTTTGAAATTTTCTTTTATTTTTGTAATTTGTTGCACCACATCATTACTGGAGTTGAATGTTGGCATAATTTACTTATATGCTGTAAAGATATTAACTCTTCTTTTAAAATTTGAATTAAAAAAAATTTTTTTTTAAAAAGTGGGCGTGGTCGTTCTCCGATTTTGCTAATTTTTATTAAGCAGACATAAAGTAATAAGGGTAATGTTCCTGCCAAATTTCATCATGATATCTTTAACGACTGCCAAATTACAGCTTGCAAAACTTCTAAATTACCTTCATTTAAAAGTGGGCGGTGCCACGCCCAATGGCCAAAATTTAACTAGTTTTCTATTCTGCGTCATAACCTCAACTCATCTACCAAGTTTCATCGCTTAATGCGTATTTGGTAATGAATTATCGCACTTTTTTGATTTTTCGAAATTTTCGATATCGAAAAATTGGACGTGGTTATTGTCCGATATCGTTCATTTTAAATAGCGATCTGAGATGAGTGCCCAGGAACATATGTACCAAATTTCATGAAGATACCTCAAAATTTACTCAAGTTATCGTGTTAACGGGCAGACGGACGGACGGACGGACGACTGTGTATAAAAACTGGGCGTGGCATCAACCGATTTCGCCCATTTTCACAGAAAACAGTTAACGTCGTAAAATCTACTCCCATACCAAATTTCAAAAGGATTGGTTAATTTTTGTTCGACTTATGGCGTTAAAAGTATCCTAGACAAATTAAATGAAAAAGGGCGGAGCCACGCCCATTTTGAAATTTTCTTTTATTTTTGTATTTTGTTGCACCATATCATTACTGGAGTTGAATGTTGACAGAATTTACTTATATACTGTAAAGATATTAAATTTTTTGTAAAAATTTTACTTTAAAAAAAAATTTTTTTTAAAAGTGGGCGTGGTCCTTCCCCGATTTTGCTAATTTTTAGTAAGCGTACATATAGTAATAGTAGTAACGTTCCTGACAAATTTCATCATGATATCTTCAACGACTGCCAAATTACACCTTGCAAAATTTTTAAATTACCTTCTTTTAAAAGTGGGCGGTGCCACGCCCATTGTCCAAAATTTTACTAATTTTCTATTATGCGTCATAAGTTCAACTCATCTACCAAGTTTCGTCGCTTTATCGGTCTTTTGTAATGAATTATCGCACTTTTTCGGTTTTTCGAAATTTTCGATATCGAAAAAGTGGGCGTGGTTATAGTCCGATATCGTTCAGTTTAAATAGCGATCTGAGATGAGTGCTCAGGAACCTACATACCAAATGTCATCAAGATACCTCAAAATTTACTCAAGTTATCGTGTTAACGGACGGACGGACGGACGGACGGACGGACGGACGGACATGGCTCAATCAAATTTTTTTTCGATCCTGATTATTTTGATATATGGAAGTCTATATCTATCTCGATTCCTTTATATATGTACAACCAACCGTTATCCAATCAAACTTAATATACTCTGTGAGCTCTGCTCAACTGAGTATAAAAACGCAATATGTAGGCTACACGAGAACGGAGCCGTCGAGTAACCAAAACAAATGCGTTAAACAAATTCGTACACGTTATTTATCAATTTAACTCTAGAATTAAAGGATATACAACGAGAAACAACGTTTGACAACCTTTAAACAGTTTTAATAACTATCTCAAAAATTGTCGCTCTGATGCAAACAACTGATGAGTTATCTACTTAAATTTGTTGAACAAAACAACTTACGTATTTTAAGCATGCTAACCTTTAGCCCGGTAAGCAAATTAAAAAAAAACGCAATATGTAGGCTACACGAGAACTGAGCCGTCGAGTAACCAAAACAAATGCGTTAAACAAATTCGTACACGTTATTTATCAATTTAACTCTAGAATTAAAGGATATACAACGAGAAACAACGTTTGACAACCTTTAAACAGTTTTAATAACTATCTCAAAAATTGTCGCTCTGATGCAAACAACTGATGAGTTATCTACTTAAATTTGTTGAACAAAACGACTTACGTATTTTAAGCATGCTAACCTTTAGCCCGGTAAGCAAATTAAAAAAAAAACGCAATATGTAGGCTACACGAGAACGGAGACGTCGAGTAACCAAAACAAATTCGTACACGTTATTTATCAATTTAACTCTAGAATTAAAGGATATACAACGAGAAACAACGTTTGACAACCTTTAAACAGTTTTAATAACTATCTCAAAAATTGTCGCTCTGATGCAAACAACTGAGGACTTATCTACTTAAATTTGTTGAACAAAACGACTTACGTATTTTAAGCATGCTAACCTTTAGCCCGGTAAGCAAATTAAAAAAAAACGCAATATGTAGGCTACACGAGAACGGAGCCGTCGAGTAACCAAAACAAATGCGTTAAACAAATTCGTACAAGTTATTTATCAATTTAACTCTAGAATTAAAGGATATACAACGAGAAACAACGTTTGACAACCTTTAAACAGTTTTAATAACTATCTCAAAAATTGTCGCTCTGATGCAAACAACTGATGAGTTATCTACTCAAATTTGTTGAACAAAACGACTTACGTATTTTAAGCATGCTAACCTTTAGCCCGGTAAGCAAATTAAAAAAAAAAGGCAATATGTAGGCTACACGAGAACGGAGCCGTCGAGTAACCAAAACAAATGCGTTAAACAAATTCGTACACGTTATTTATCAATTTAACTCTAGAATTAAAGGATATACAACGAGAAACAACGTTTGACAACCTTTAAACAGTTTTAATAACTATCTCAAAAATTGTCGCTCTGATGCAAACAACTGATGAGTTATCTACTTAAATTTGTTAAACAAAACGACTTACGTATTTTAAGCATGCTAACCTTTAGCCCGGTAAGCAAATTAAAAAAAAAACGCAATATGTAGGCTACACGAGAACGGAGCCGTCGAGTAACCAAAACAAATGCGTTAAACAAATTCGTACACGTTATTTATCAATTTAACTCTAGAATTAAAGGATATACAACGAGAAACAACGTTTGACAACCTTTAAACAGTTTTAATAACTATCTCAAAAATTGTCGCTCTGATGCAAACTACTGATGAGTTATCTACTTAAATTTGTTGAACAAAACGACTTGCGTATTTTAAGCATGCTAACCTTTAGCCCGGTAAGCAAATTAAAAAAAAAACGCAATATGTAGGCTACACGAGAACGGAGACGTCGAGTAACCAAAACAAATTCGTACACGTTATTTATCAATTTAACTCTAGAATTAAAGGATATACAACGAGAAACAACGTTTGACAACCTTTAAACAGTTTTAATAACTATCTCAAAAATTGTCGCTCTGATGCAAACAACTGAGGACTTATCTACTTAAATTTGTTGAACAAAACGACTTACGTATTTTAAGCATGCTAACCTTTAGCCCGGTAAGCAAATTAAAAAAAAACGCAATATGTAGGCTACACGAGAACGGAGCCGTCGAGTAACCAAAACAAATGCGTTAAACAAATTCGTACACGTTATTTATCAATTTAACTCTAGAATTAAAGGATATACAACGAGAAACAACGTTTGACAACCTTTAAACAGTTTTAATAACTATCTCAAAAATTGTCGCTCTGATGCAAACAACTGATGAGTTATCTACTCAAATTTGTTGAACAAAACGACTTACGTATTTTAAGCATGCTAACCTTTAGCCCGGTAAGCAAATTAAAAAAAAACGCAATATGTAGGCGTCCCGTCGAGTAACCAAAACAAATGCGTTAAACAAATTCGTACACGTTATTTATCAATTTAACTCTAGAATTAAAGGATATACAACGAGAAACAACGTTTGACAACCTTTAAACAGTTTTAATAACTATCTCAAAAATTGTCGCTCTGATGCAAACAACTGATGAGTTATCTACTTAAATTTGTTGAACAAAACGACTTACGTATTTTAAGCATGCTAACCTTTAGCCCGGTAAGCAAATTAAAAAAAACGCAATATGTAGGCTACACGAGAACGGAGACGTCGAGTAACCAAAACAAATGCGTTAAACTAATTCTTACACGTTACTTATCAATTTAACTCTAGAATTAAAGGATATACAACGAGAAACAACGTTTGACAACCTTTAAACAGTTTTAATAACTATCTCAAAATTGTCGCTCTGATGCAAACAACTGAGGAGTTATCTACTTAAATTTGTTGAACAAAACGACTTACGTATTTTAAGCATGCTAACCTTTAGCCCGGTAAGCAAATTAAAAAAAAACGCAATATGTAGGCTACACGAGAACTGAGCCGTCGAGTAACCAAAACAAATGCGTTAAACAAATTCGTACACGTTATTTATCAATTTAACTCTAGAAATAAAGGATATACAACGAGAAACAACGTTTGACAACCTTTAAACAGTTTTAATAACTATCTCAAAAATTGTCGCTCTGATGCAAACACCTGCTGAGTTATCTACTAAAATTTGTTGAACAAAACGACTTACGTATTTTAAGCATGCTAACCTTTAGCCCGGTAAGCAAATTAAAAAAAAAAAACGCAATATGTAGGCTACACGAGAACGGAGCCTTCGAGTAACCAAAACAAATGCGTTAAACAAATTCGTACACGTTATTTATCAATTTAACTCTAGAATTAAAGGATATACAACGAGAAACAACGTTTGACAACCTTTAAAGAGTTTTAATAACTATCTCAAAAATTGTCGCTCTGATGCAAACAACTGATGAGTTATCTACTTAAATTTGTTGAACAAAACGACTTACGTATTTTAAGCATGCTAACCTTTAGCCCGGTAAGCAAATTAAAAAAAAACGCAATATGTAAGCTACACGGGAACGGAGACGTCGAGTAACCAAAACAAATGCGTTAAACAAATTCGTACACGTTATTTATCAATTTAGCTCTAGAATTAAAGGATATACAACGAGAAACAACGTTTGACAACCTTTAAAGAGTTTTAATAACTATCTCAAAAATTGTCGCTCTGATGCAAACAACTGATGAGTTATCTACTTAAATTTGTTGAACAAAACGACTTACGTATTTTAAGCATGCTAACCTTTAGCCCGGTAAGCAAATTAAAAAAAAAACGCAATATGTAGGCTACACGAGAACGGAGACGTCGAGTAACCAAAACAAATGCGTTAAACAAATTCGTACACGCTATTTATCAATTTAACTCTAGAATTAAAGGATATACAACGAGAAACAACGTTTGACAACCTTTAAACAGTTTTAATAACTATCTCAAAAATTGTCGCTCTGATGCAAACAACTGATGAGTTATCTACTTAAATTTGTTGAACAAAACGACTTACGTATTTTAAGCATGCTAACCTTTAGCCCGGTAAGCAAATTAAAAAAAAAACGCAATATGTAGGCTACACGAGAACGGAGCCGTCGAGTAACCAAAACAAATGCGTTAAACAAATTCGTACACGTTATTTATCAATTTAACTCTAGAATTAAAGGATATACAACGAGAAACAACGTTTGACAACCTTTAAACAGTTTTAATAACTATCTCAAAAATTTTCGCTCTCATGCAAACAACTGATGAGTTATCTACTTAAATTTGTTGAACAAAACGACTTACGTATTTTAAGCATGCTAACCTTTAGCCCGGTAAGCAAATTAAAAAAAAAAACGCAATATGTAGGCTACACGAGAACGGAGACGTCGAGTAACCAAAACAAATGCGTTAAACAAATTCGTACACGTTATTTATCAATTTAACTCTAGAATTAAAGGATATACAACGAGAAACAACGTTTGACAACCTTTAAACAGTTTTAATAACTATCTCAAAAATTGTCGCTCTGATGCAAACAACTGATGAGTTATCTACTTAAATTTGTTGAACAAAACGACTTACGTATTTTAAGCATGCTAACCTTTAGCCCGGTAAGCAAATTAAAAAAAAAACGCAATATGTAGGCTACACGAGAACGGAGACGTCGAGTAACCAAAACAAATGCGTTAAAAAAATTCGTACACGTTATTTATCAATTTAACTCTAGAATTAAAGGATATACAACGAGAAACAACGTTTGACAACCTTTAAACAGTTTTAATAACTATCTCAAAAATTGTCGCTCTGATGCAAACAACTGCTGAGTTATCTACTCAAATTTGTTGAACAAAACGACTTACGTATTTTAAGCATGCTAAGCTTTAGCCCGGTAAGCAAATTAAAAAAAACGCAATATGTAGGCTACACGAGAACGGAGACGTCGAGTAACCAAAACAAATGCGTTGAACAAATTCGTACACGTTATTTATCAATTTAACTCTAGAATTAAAGGATATACAACGAGAAACAACGTTTGACAACCTTTAAACAGTTTTAATAACTATCTCAAAAATTGTCGCTCTGATGCAAACAACTGCTGAGTTATCTACTAAAATTTGTTGAACAAACGACTTACGTATTTTAAGCATGCTAACCTTTAGCCCGGTAAGCAAATTAAAAAAAAAACGCAATATGTAGGCTACACGAGAACGGAGACGTCGAGTAACCAAAACAAATGCGTTAAACAAATTCGTACACGTTATTTATCAATTTAACTCTAGAATTAAAGGATATACAACGAGAAACAACGTTTGACAACCTTTAAACAGTTTTAATAACTATCTCAAAAATTGGCGCTCTGATGCAAACAACTGATGAGTTATCTACTTAAATTTGTTGAACAAAACGACTTACGTATTTTAAGCATGCTAACCTTTAGCCCGGTAAGCAAATAAAAAAAAACGCAATATGTAGGATACACGAGAACGGAGCCGTCGAGTAACCAAAACAAATGCGTTAAACAAAGTCGTACACGTTATTTTTCAATTTAACTCTAGAATTAAAGGATATACCTTTAAACAGTTTTAATAACTATCTCAAAAATTGTCGCTCTGATGCAAACAACTGATGAGTTATCTACTCAAATTTGTTGAACAAAACGACTTACGTATTTTAAGCATGCTAACCTTTAGCCCGGTAAGCAAATTAAAAAAAAAACGCAATATGTAGGCTATACGAGAACGGAGCCGTCGAGTAACCAAAACAAATGCGTTAAACAAATTCGTACACGTTATTTATCAATTTAACTCTAGAATTAAAGGATATACAACGAGAAACAACGTTTGACAACCTTTAAACAGTTTTAATAACTATCTCAAAAATTGTCGCTCTGATGCAAACAACTGTTGTTTTATCTACTTAAATTTGTTGAACAAAACGACTTACGTATTTTAAGCATGCTAACCTTTAGCCCGGTAAGAAAATTAACAAAAAAACGCAATATGTAGGCTACACGAGAACGGAGCCGTCGAGTAACCAAAACAAATGCGTTAAACAAATTCGTACACGTTATTTATCAATTTAACTCTAGAATTAAAGGATATACAACGAGAAACAACGTTTGACAACCTTTAAACAGTTTTAATAACTATCTCAAAAATTGTCGCTCTGATGCAAACAACTGATGAGTTATCTACTCAAATTTGTTGAACAAAACGACTTACGTATTTTAAGCATGCTAACCTTTAGCCCGGTAAGCAAATTAAAAAAAAAAACGCAATATATAGGCTACACGAGAACGGAGCCGTCGAGTAACCAAAACAAATGCGTTAAACAAATTCGTACACGTTATTTATCAATTTAACTCTAGAATTAAAGGATATACAACGAGAAACAACGTTTGACAACCTTTAAACAGTTTTAATAACTATCTCAAAAATTGTCGCTCTGATGCAAACAACTGATGAGTTATCTACTTAAATTTGTTGAACAAAACGACTTACGTATTTTAAGCATGTTAACCTTTAGCCCGGTAAGCAAATTAAAAAAAAAACGCAATATGTAGGCTACACGAGAACGGAGCCGTCGAGTAACCAAAACAAATGCGTTAAACAAATTCGTACACGTTATTTATCAATTTAACTCTAGAATTAAAGGATATACAACGAGAAACAACGTTTGACAACCTTTAAACAGTTTTTATAACTATCTCAAAAATTGTCGCTCTGATGCAAACAACTGATGAGTTATCTACTTAAATTTGTTGAACAAAACGACTTACGTATTTTAAGCATGCTAACCTTTAGCCCGGTAAGCCAATTAAAAAAAAAACGCAATATGTAGGCTACACGAGAACGGAGACGTCGAGTAACCAACACAAATGCGTTAAACAAATTCGTACACGTTATTTATCAATTTAACTCTAGAATTAAAGGATATACAACGAGAAACAACGTTTGACAACCTTTAAACAGTTTTAATAACTATCTCAAAAATTGTCGCTCTGATGCAAACAACTGATGAGTTATCTACTCAAATTTGTTGAACAAAACGACTTACGTATTTTAAGCATGCTAACCTTTAGCCCGGTAAGCAAATTAAAAAAAAAACGCTATATGTATGCTACACGAGAACGGAGACGTCGAGTAACCAAAACAAATGCGTTAAACAAATTCGTACACGTTATTTATCAATTTAACTCTAGAATTAAAGGATATACAACGAGAAACAACGTTTGACAACCTTTAAACAGTTTTAATAACTATCTCAAAAATTGTCGCTCTGATGCAAACAACTGATGAGTTATCTACTTAAATTTGTTGAACAAAACGACTTACGTATTTTAAGCATGCTAACCTTTAGCCCGGTAAGCAAATTAAAAAAAAGCGCAATATGTAGGCTACACGAGAACGGAGACGTCGAGTAACCAAAACAAATGCGTTAAACAAATTCGTACACGTTATTTATCAATTTAACTCTAGAATTAAAGGATATACAACGAGAAACAACGTTTGACAACCTTTAAACAGTTTTAATAACTATCTCAAAAATTGTCGCTCTGATGCAAACAACTGATGAGTTATCTACTTAAATTTGTTGAACAAAACGACTTACGTATTTTAAGCATGCTAACCTTTAGCCCGGTAAGCAAATTAGAAAAAAAACGCAATATGTAGGCTACACGAGAACGGAGCCGTCGAGTAACCAAAACAAATGCGTTAAACAAATTCGTACACGTTATTTATCAATTTAACTATAGAATTAAAGGATATACAACGAGAAACAACGTTTGACAACCTTTAAACAGTTTTAATAACTATCTCAAAAATTGTCGCTCTGATGCAAACAACTGCTGAGTTATCTACTTAAATTTGTTGAACAAAACGACTTACGTATTTTAAGCATGCTAACCTTTAGCCCGGTAAGCAAATTAAAAAAAAAACGCAATATGTAGGCTACACGAGAACGGAGCCGTCGAGTAACCAAAACAAATGCGTTAAACAAATTCGTACACGTTATTTATCAATTTAACTCTAGAATTAAAGGATATACAACGAGAAACAACGTTTGACAACCTTTAAACAGTTTTAATAACTATCTCAAAAATTGTCGCTCTGATGCAAACAACTGATGAGTTATCTACTTAAATTTGTTGAACAAAACGACTTACGTATTTTAAGCATGCTAACCTTTAGCCCGGTAAGCAAATTAAAAAAAAAAACGCATTATGCAGGCTACACGAGAACGGAGACGACGAGTAACCAAAACAAATGCGTTAAACAAATTCGTACACGTTGTTTATCAATTTAACTCTAGAATTAAAGGATATACAACGAGAAACAACGTTTGACAACCTTTAAACAGTTTTAATAACTATCTCAAAAATTGTCGCTCTGATGCAAACAACTGATGAGTTATCTACTTAAATTTGTTGAACAAAACGACTTACGTATTTTAAGCATGCTAACCTTTAGCCCGGTAAGCAAATTAAAAAAAAACGCAATATGTAGGCTACACGAGAACGGAGACGTCGAGTAACCAAAACAAATGCGTTAAACAAATTCGTACACGTTATTTATCAATTTAACTCTAGAATTAAAGGATATACAACGAGAAATAACGTTTGACAACCTTTAAACAGTTTTAATAACTATCTCAAAAATTGTCGCTCTGATGCAAACAACTGATGAGTTATCTACTTAAATTTGTTGAACAAAACGACTTACGTATTTTAAGGATGCTAACCTTTAGCCCGGTAAGCAAATTAAAAAAAAAACGCAATATGTAGGCTACACGAGAACGGAGACGTCGAGTAACCAAAACAAATGCGTTAAACAAATTCGTACGCGTTATTTATCAATTTAACTCTAGAATTAAAGGATATACAACGAGAAACAACGTTTGACAACCTTTAAAATGTTTTAATAACTATCTCAAAAATTGTCGCTCTGATGCAAACAACTGATGAGTTATCTACTTAAATTTGTTGAACAAAACGACTTACGTATTTTAAGCATGCTAACCTTTAGCCCGGTAAGCAGATTAAAAAAAAACGCAATATGTAGGCTACACGAGAACGGAGACGTCGAGTAACCAAAACAAATGCGTTAAACAAATTCGTACACGTTATTTATCAATTTAACTCTAGAATTAAAGGATATACAACGAGAAACAACGTTTGACAACCTTTAAACAGTTTTAATAACTATCTCAAAAATTGTCGCTCTGATGCAAACAACTGATGAGTTATCTACTTAAATTTGTTGAACAAAACGACTTACGTATTTTAAGCATGCTAACCTTTAGCCCGGTAAGCAAATTAAAAAAAAAACGCAATATGTAGGCTACACGAGAACGGAGACGTCGAGTAACCAAAACAAATGCGTTAAACAAATTCGTACACATTATTTATCAATTTAACTCTAGAATTAAAGGATATACAACGAGAAACAACGTTTGACAACCTTTAAACAGTTTTAATAACTATCTCAAAAATTGTCGCTCTGATGCAAACAACTGATGAGTTATCTACTTAAATTTGTTGAACAAAACGACTTACGTATTTTAAGCATGCTAACCTTTAGCCCGGTAAGCAAATTAAAAAAAAAAACGCAATATGTAGGCTACACGAGAACGGAGACGTCGAGTAACCACAACAAATGCGTTAAACAAATTCGTACACGTTATTTATCAATTTAACTCTAGAATTAAAGGATATACAACGAGAAACAACGTTTGACAACCTTTAAACAGTTTTAATAACTATCTCAAAAATTGTCGCTCTGATGCAAACAACTGATGAGTTATCTACTTAAATTTGTTGAACAAAACGACTTACGTATTTTAAGCATGCTAACCTTTAGCCCGGTAAGCAAATTAAAAAAAAAAACGCAATATGTAGGCTACACTAGAACGGAGCCATCGAGTAACCAAAACAAATGCGTTAAACAAATTCGTACACGCTATTTATCAATTTAACTCTAGAATTAAAGGATATACAACGAGAAACAACGTTTGACAACCTTTAAACAGTTTTAGTAACTATCTCAAAAATTGTCGCTCTGATGAAAACAACTGATGAGTTATCTACTCAAATTTGTTGAACAAAACGACTTACGTATTTTAAGCATGCTAACCTTTAGCCCGGTAAGCAAATTAAAAAAAAAACGCAATATGTAGGCTACACGAGAACGGAGCCGTCGAGTAACCAAAACAAATGCGTTAAACAAATTCGTACTCGTTATTATCAATTTAACTCTAGAATTAAAGGATATACAACGAGAAACAACGTTTGACAACCTTTAAACAGTTTTAATAACTATCTCAAAAATTGTCACTCTGATGCAAACAACTGATGAGTTATCTACTTAAATTTGTTGAACAAAACGACTTACGTATTTTAAGTATGCTAACCTTTAGCCCGGTAAGCAAATTAAAAAAAAAACGCAATATGTAGGCTACACGAGAACGGAGACGTCGAGTAACCAAAACAAATGCGTTAAACAAATTCGTACACGTTATTTATCAATTTAACTCTAGAATTAAAGGATATACAACGAGAAACAACGTTTGACAACCTTTAAACAGTTTTAATAACTATCTCAAAAAATTGTCGCTCTGATGCAAACAACTGATGAGTTATCTACTTAAATTTGTTGAACGAACAAAACGACTTACGTATTTTAAGCATGCTAACCTTTAGCCCGGTAAGCAAATTAAAAAAAAAACGCGATATGTAGGCTACACGAGAACGGAGCCGTCGAGTAACCAAAACAAATGCGTTAAACAAATTCGTACACGTTATTTATCAATTTAACTCTAGAATTAAAGGATATACAACGAGAAACAACGTTTGACAACCTTTAAACAGATTTAATAACTATCTCAAAAATTGTCGCTCTGATGCAAACAACTGAGGAGTTATCTACTTAAATTTGTTGAACAAAACGACTTACGTATTTTAAGCATGCTAACCTTTAGCCCGGTAAGCAAATTAAAAAAAAAAACGCAATATGTAGGCTACACGAGAACGGAGACGTCGAGTAACCAAAACAAATGCGTTAAACAAATTCGTACACGTTATTTATCAATTTAACTCTAGAATTAAAGGATATACAACGAGAAACAACGTTTGACAACCTTTAAACAGTTTTAATAACTATCTCAAAAATTGTCGCTCTGATGCAAACAACTGATGAGTTATCTACTTAAATTTGTTGAACAAAACGACTTACGTATTTTAAGCATGCTAACCTTTAGCCCGGTAAGCAAATTAAAATAAAAACGCAATATGTAGGCTACACGAGAACGGAGACGTCGAGTAACCAAAACAAATGCGTTAAACAAATTCGTACACGTTATTTATCAATTTAACTCTAGAATTAAAGGATATACAACGAGAAACAACGTTTGACAACCTTTAAACAGATTTAATAACTATCTCAAAAATTGTCGCTCTGATGCAAACAACTGAGGAGTTATCTACTTAAATTTGTTGAACAAAACGACTTACGTATTTTGAGCATGCTAACCTTTAGCCCGGTAAGCAAATTAAAAAAAAACGCAATATGTAGGCTACACGAGAACGGAGACGTCGAGTAACCAAAACAAATGCGTTAAACAAATTCGTACACGTTATTTATCAATTTAACTCTAGAATTAAAGGATATACAACGAGAAACAACGTTTGACAACCTTTAAACAGTTTTAATAACTATCTCAAAAATTGTCGCTCTGATGCAAACAACTGATGAGTTATCTACTTAAATTTGTTGAACAAAACGACTTACGTATTTTAAGCATGCTAACCTTTAGCCCGGTAAGCAAATTAAAAAAAAAACGCAATATGTAGGCTACACGAGAACGGAGACGTCGAGTAACCAAAACAAATGCGTTAAACAAATTCGTACACATTATTTATCAATTTAACTCTAGAATTAAAGGATATACAACGAGAAACAACGTTTGACAACCTTTAAACAGTTTTAATAACTATCTCAAAAATTGTCGCTCTGATGCAAACAACTGATGAGTTATCTACTTAAATTTGTTGAACAAAACGACTCACGTATTTTAGGCATGCTAACCTTTAGCCCGGTAAGCAAATTAAAAAAAAAACGCAATATGTAGGCTACACGAGAACGGAGACGTCGAGTAACCAAAACAAATGCGTTAAACAAATTCGTACACGTTATTTATCAATTTAACTCTAGAATTAAAGGATATACAACGAGAAACAACGTTTGACAACCTTTAAACAGTTTTAATAACTATCTCAAAAATTGTCGCTCTGATGCAAACAACTGATGAGTTATCTACTTAAATTTGTTGAACAAAACGACTTACGTATTTTAAGCATGCTAACCTTTAGCCCGGTAAGCAAATTAAAAAAAAAAACGCAATATGCAGGCTACACGAGAACGGAGACGTCGAGTAACCAAAACAAATGCGTTAAACAAATTCGTACACGTTGTTTATCAATTTAACTCTAGAATTAAAGGATATACAACGAGAAACAACGTTTGACAACCTTTAAACAGTTTTAATAACTATCTCAAAAATTGTCGCTCTGATGCAAACAACTGATGAGTTATCTACTTAAATTTGTTGAACAAAACGACTTACGTATTTTAAGCATGCTAACCTTTAGCCCGGTAAGCAAATTAAAAAAAAAAACGCAATATGTAGGCTACACGAGAACGGAGACGTCGAGTAACCAAAACAAATGCGTTAAACAAATTCGTACACGTTATTTATCAATTTAACTCTAGAATTAAAGGATATACAACGAGAAACAACGTTTGACAACCTTTAAACAGTTTTAATAACTATCTCAAAAATTGTCGCTCTGATGCAAACAACTGATGAGTTATCTACTTAAATTTGTTGAACAAAACGACTTACGTATTTTAAGCATGCTAACCTTTAGCCCGGTAAGCAAATTAAAAAAAAAAACGCAATATGTAGGCTACACGAGAACGGAGACGTCGAGTAACCAAAACAAATGCGTTAAACAAATTCGTACACGTTATTTATCAATTTAACTCTAGAATTAAAGGATATACAACGAGAAACAACGTTTGACAACCTTTAAAGAGTTTTAATAACTATCTCAAAAATTGTCGCTCTGATGCAAACAACTGATGAGTTATCTACTTAAATTTGTTGAACAAAACGACTTACGTATTTTAAGCATGCTAACCTTTAGCCCGGTAAGCAAATTAAAAAAAAAACGCAAAATGTAGGCTACACGAGAACGGAGACGTCGAGTAACCAAAACAAATGCGTTAAACAAATTCGTACACATTATTTATCAATTTAACTCTAGAATTAAAGGATATACAACGAGAAACAACGTTTGACAACCTTTAAACAGTTTTAATAACTATCTCAAAAATTGTCGCTCTGATGCAAACAACTGATGAGTTATCTACTTAAATTTGTTGAACAAAACGGCTTACGTATTTTAAGCATGCTAACCTTTAGCCCGGTAAGCAAATTAAAAAAAAAACGCAATATGTAGGCTACACGAGAACGGAGACGTCGAGTAACCAAAAAAAATGCGTTAAACAAATTCGTACACGTTATTTATCAATTTAACTCTAGAATTAAAGGATATACAACGAGAAACAACGTTTGACAACCTTTAAACAGTTTTAATAACTATCTCAAAAATTGTCGCTCTGATGCAAACAACTGATGAGTTATCTACTTAAATTTGTTGAACAAAACGACTTACGTATTTTAAGCATGCTAACCTTTAGCCCGGTAAGCAAATTAAAAAAAAAACGCAATATGTAGGCTACACGAGAACTGAGCCGTCGAGTAACCAAAACAAATGCGTTAAACAAATTCGTACACGTTATTTATCAATTTAATTCAAGAATTAAAGGATATACAACGAGAAACAACGTTTGACAACCTTTAAACAGTTTTAATAACTATCTCAAATATTGTCGCTCTGATGCAAACAACTGATGAGTTATCTACTCAAATTTGTTGAACAAAACGACTTACGTATTTTAAGCATGCTAACCTTTAGCCCGGTAAGCAAATTAAAAAAAAAAACGCAATATGTAGGCTACACGAGAACGGAGCCGTCGAGTAACCAAAACAAATGCGTTAAACAAATTCGTACACGTTATTTATCAATTTAACTCTAGAATTAAAGGATATACAACGAGAAACAACGTTTGACAACCTTTAAACAGTTTTAATAACTATCTCAAAAATTGTCGCTCTGATGCAAACAACTGATGAGTTATCTACTTAAATTTGTTGAACAAAACGACTTACGTATTTTAAGCATGCTAACCTTTAGCCCGGTAAGCAAATTAAAAAAAAAACGCAATATGTAGGCTACACGAGAACGGAGACGTCGAGTAACCAAAACAAATGCGTTAAAAAAATTCGTACACGTTATTTATCAATTTAACTCTAGAATTAAAGGATATACAACGAGAAACAACGTTTGACAACCTTTAAACAGTTTTAATAACTATCTCAAAAATTGTCGCTCTGATGCAAACAACTGATGAGTTATCTACTTAAATTTGTTGAACAAAACGACTTACGTATTTTAAGCATGCTAACCTTTAGCCCGGTAAGCAAATTAAAAAAAAAACGCAATATGTAGGCTACACAAGAACGGAGCCGTCGAGTAACCAAAACAAATGCGTTAAACAAATTCGTACACGTTATTTATCAATTTAACTCTAGAATTAAAGGATATACAACGAGAAACAACGTTTGACAACCTTTAAACAGATTTAATAACTATCTCAAAAATTGTCGCTCTGATGCAAACAACTGAGGAGTTATCTACTTAAATTTGTTGAACAAAACGACTTACGTATTTTAAGCATGCTAACCTTTAGCCCGGTAAGCAAATTAAAAAAAAAACGCAATATGTAGGCTACACGAGAACGGAGACGTCGAGTAACCAAAACAAATGCGTTAAACAAATTCGTACACGTTATTTATCAATTTAACTCTAGAATTAAAGGATATACAACGAGAAACAACGTTTGACAACCTTTAAACAGTTTTAATAACTATCTCAAAAATTGTCGCTCTGATGCAAACAACTGATGAGTTATCTACTTAAATTTGTTGAACAAAACGACTTACGTATTTTAAGCATGCTAACCTTTAGCCCGGTAAGCAAATTAAAAAAAAACGCAATATGTAGGCTACACGAGAACGGAGACGTCGAGTAACCAAAACAAACGCGTTAAACAAATTCGTACACGTTATTTATCAATTTAACTCTAGAATTAAAGGATATACAACGAGAAACAACGTTTGACAGTTAAACAGTTTTAATAACTATCTCAAAAATTGTCGCTCTGATGCAAACAACTGATGAGTTATCTACTCAAATTTGTTGAACAAAACGACTTACGTATTTTAAGCATGCTAACCTTTAGCCCGGTAAGCAAATTAAAAAAAAAACGCAATATGTAGGCTACACGAGAACGGAGACGTCGAGTAACCAAAACAAATGCGTTAAACAAATTCGTACCCGTTATTTATCAATTTAACTCTAGAATTAAAGGATATACAACGAGAAACAACGTTTGGCAACCTTTAAACAGTTTTAATAACTATCTCAAAAATTGTCGCTCTGATGCAAACAACTGATGAGTTATCTACTCAAATTTGTTGAACAAAACGACTTACGTATTTTAAGCATGCTAACCTTTAGCCCGGTAAGCAAATTAAAAAAAACGCAATATGTAGGCTACACGAGAACTGAGCCGTCGAGTAACCAAAACAAATGCGTTAAACAAATTCGTACACGGTATTTATCAATTTAACTCTAGAATTAAAGGATATACAACGAGAAACAACGTTTGACAACCTTTAAACAGTTTTAATAACTATCTCAAAAATTGTCGCTCTGATGCAAACAACTGATGAGTTATCTACTTAAATTTGTTGAACAAAACGACTTACGTATTTTAAGCATGCTAACCTTTAGCCCGGTAAGCAAATTAAAAAAAAAACGCAATATGTAGGCTACACGAGAACGGAGACGTCGAGTAACCAAAACAAATGCCTTAAACAAATTCGTACACGATATTTATCAATTTAACTCTAGAATTAAAGGATATACAACGAGAAACAACGTTTGACAACCTTTAAACAGTTTTAATAACTATCTCAAAAATTGTCGCTCTGATGCAAACAACTGATGAGTTATCTACTCAAATTTGTTGAACAAAACGACTTACGTATTTTAAGCATGCTAACTTTTAGCCCGGTAAGCAAATTAAAAAAAAAAACCCAATATGTATGCTACACGAGAACGGAGCCGTCGAGTAACCAAAACAAATGCGTTAAACAAATTCGTACACGTTATTTATCTGATGCAAACAACTGATGAGTTATCTACTCAAATTTGTTGAACAAAACGACTTACGTATTTTAAGCATGCTAACCTTTAGCCCGGTAAGCAAATTAAAAAAAAACGCAATATGTAGGCTACACGAGAACTGAGCCGTCGAGTAACCAAAACAAATGCGTTAAACAAATTCGTACACGGTATTTATCAATTTAACTCTAGAATTAAAGGATATACAACGAGAAACAACGTTTGACAACCTTTAAACAGTTTTAATAACTATCTCAAAAATTGTCGCTCTGATGCAAACAACTGATGAGTTATCTACTTAAATTTGTTGAACAAAACGACTTACGTATTTTAAGCATGCTAACCTTTAGCCCGGTAAGCAAATTAAAAAAAAACGCAATATGTAGGCTACACGAGAACGGAGACGTCGAGTAACCAAAACAAATGCGTTAAACAAATTCGTACACGTTATTTATCAATTTAACTCTAGTATTAAAGGATATACAACGAGAAACAACGTTTGACAACCTTTAAACAGTTTTAATAACTACCTCAAAAATTGTCGCTCTGATGCAAACAACTGATGAGTTATCTACTTAAATTTGTTGAACAAAACGACTTACGTATTTTAAGCATGCTAACTTTTAGCCCGGTAAGCAAATTTAAAAAAAAACGCAATATGTAGGCTACACGAGAACGGAGCCGTCGAGTAACAAAAACAAATGCGTTAAACAAATTCGTACACGTTATTTATCAATTTAACTCTAGAATTAAAGGATATACAACGAGAAACAACGTTTGACAACCTTTAAACAGTTTTAATAACTATCTCAAAAATTGTCGCTCTGATGCAAACAACTGATGAGTTATCTACTCAAATTTGTTGAACAAAACGACTTACGTATTTTAAGCATGCTAACTTTTAGCCCGGTAAGCAAATTAAAAAAAAAACGCAATATGTATGCTACACGAGAACGGAGACGTCGAGTAACCAAAACAAATGCGTTAAACAAATTCGTACACGTTATTTATCAATTTAACTCTAGAATTAAAGGATATACAACGAGAAACAACGTTTGACAACCTTTAAACAGTTTTAATAACTATCTCAAAAATTGTCGCTCTGATGCAAACAACTGATGAGTTATCTACTTAAATTTGTTGAACAAAACGTCTTACGTATTTTAAGCATGCTAACCTTTAGCCCGGTAAGCAAATTAAAAAAAAAAAAACGCAATATGTAGGCTACACGAGAACGGAGACGTCGAGTAACCAAAACAAATGCGTTAAACAAATTCGTACACGTTATTTATCAATTTAACTCTAGAATTAAAGGATATACAACGAGAAACAACGTTTGACAACCTTTAAACAGTTTTAATAACTATCTCAAAAATTGTCGCTCTGATGCAAACAACTGATGAGTTATCTACTCAAATTTGTTGAACAAAACGACTTACGTATTTTAAGCATGCTACCCTTTAGCCCGGTAAGCAAATTAAAAAAAAAAACTCAATATGTAGGCTACACGAGAACGGAGACGTCGAGTAACCAAAACAAATTCGTACACGTTATTTATCAATTTAACTCTAGAATTAAAGGATATACAACGAGAAACAACGTTTGACAACCTTTAAACAGTTTTAATAACTATCTCAAAAATTGTCGCTCTGATGCAAACAACTGAGGAGTTATCTACTTAAATTTGTTGAACAAAACGACTTACGTATTTTAAGCATGCTAACCTTTAGCCCGGTAAGCAAATTAAAAAAAAACGCAATATGTAGGCTACACGAGAACGGAGCCGTCGAGTAACCAAAACAAATGCGTTAAACAAATTCGTGCACGTTATTTATCAATTTAACTCTAGAATTAAAGGATATACAACGAGAAACAACGTTTGACAACCTTTAAACAGTTTTAATAAATATCTCAAAAATTGTCGCTCTGATGCAAACAACTGATGAGTTATCTACTTAAATTTGTTGAACAAAACGACTTACGTATTTTAAGCATGCTAACCTTTAGCCCGGTAAGCAAATTAAAAAAAAAACGCAATATGTAGGCTACACGAGAACGGAGACGTCGAGTAACCAAAACAAATGCGTTAAAAAAATTCGTACACGTTATTTATCAATTTAACTCTAGAATTAAAGGATATACAACGAGAAACAACGTTTGACAACCTTTAAACAGTTTTAATAACTATCTCAAAAATTGTCGCTCTGATGCAAACAACTGATGAGTTATCTACTTAAATTTGTTGAACAAAACGACTTACGTATTTTAAGCATGCTAACCTTTAGCCCGGTAAGCAAATTAAAAAAAAAACGCAATATGTAGGTATAGTTGATAATACAACTATATATTTTTTAAAATTTTATTTATTTTTATTTTAAAATATTAATATTAACATTGAAAATTTATAAATACAGTGACATTAAAATTTTCTTTATGAAATAATATTCAAAAATAAAGTAATTCAAAAAATAAAATACAAACATAAAGTATATTTAAATAAAGTAGATAACTCTACATTTACTCCCACTCCAGTGAAAAGAAAAATTAAATTTTTAATGCTAATTTACAGTGTATATTAAATACTGTAAGAATTTTGTGTTATAGTTTAAAAAAAAAAAATTTGAATTATGAGTTAATTGCGTTAAAAGTGTATGTTAGTATTGATGTAAGTACCCAATCTTTAGATGATTCGATGTACTTGATAGCTTATTTTTAGGTGTCGTTATTGTTGTTGTTGAGGTTAAAAATAACTTAATAGTTGTTTGGTAAATATTGTCAATTATAATGATGTATTTGAGGAACCTAGAATGAGGTTGAATGATAATAGTTGGCAACTTTGTGTGCACAATTACTCAAAAATTAAAAACTTGTATTACGCAGAATATATGTTCAATATATATGTAATTGTACTCTGCATAATGTATGTCCAAGTTGTTGATGAGGAATGAAAAGTTGATTCCTTTATTCGTTTGAGGATGGCATGAAATTGTTATTGATTCGTGTCATGTTAATGAGTATAATATTGAGTTTTTAATATGATTCTAATTTCAATATGAAATAATTGATATATGTCAATAAAAATAATTTTAAGAAATCTTTTGAGATTTTTTAAAATTGATTGTACTAATTAGTTTTATTTTAAAATTTTAAAGTTGTTTGTTGTTTTGAATTGGAAATGAGATTGGCTAAATATGAATTTGAGTTTATATGTCTGTTGTTGCAAATTTACTTACATGTGTTAGTGACATATATTTTTTGATTATAAACTGTAGAAAGAGTGTATATAATTAAAATATATTTAATATAACTGTAATTTTGAATATTTTAACTCTTTTTTTGTATACATATATAATTTGATTATTTTGTTTGTATATTGGTTCAACGAAAGATTTAGATAGCAAATGTTGAAGGTAGATAGATGGTAAACTTCATTACTCACATTGACACTGCAACTATGTCTTCTTAGTCTTCAGAGAGTGTTGAAGTGTATATTTTTGTTGAGTTAATTTGCAACATGGTGGGGGTGGATATTGAAAATTGCATATCAATTTATCTTGTACTTTTAGTATACATCCAGTAAATCCTGTATAATATTCATAATTTTTGTGTCCAAATAAATTATGTGTAGAAATTTATCAGCAATCTGCCTCATAATTTTTGTGATAATTTTAAATTTAAGTAAATTTTTATATGTGTCGTTTTGCTATCACTGACGTAAGACTGAAAGAAACTCGCTGCAACTTAAATGCCTAGCGCCTCGCTGGTCATGCACGTACTGGTTTGTGTTGCATTGGTGGTAATAAAATCGAATGTACCAAAGAGTAAAACTAATAAACGTTGAGCGTATTTCGGCAGTGATGTAAATAATTAGAGAGTCTAAAATTTCATTAGGTATTTTACGTAGAATCCTTTTTGAGTGCACTTGTAATTACATAAACGGAGTAATTGTCCATATTGACAAACCGGCCAGTTTGCAGAAAATGTATTGACTTTTATAGTACCCTTATGATTCGGAGCGGGATCGCCATAATATAGTTGATAATACAACTATATATTTTTTAAAATTTTATTTATTTTTATTTTAAAATATTAATATTAACATTGAAAATTTATAAATACAGTGACATTAAAATTTTCTTTATGAAATAATATTCAAAAATAAAGTAATTCAAAAAATAAAATACAAACATAAAGTATATTTAAATAAAGTAGATAACTATACAGTAGGCTACACGAGAACGGAGCCGTCGAGTAACCAAAACAAATGCGTTAAACAAATTCGTACACGTTATTTATCAATTTAACTCTAGAATTAAAGGATATACAACGAGAAACAACGTTTGACAACCTTTAAACAGTTTTAATAACTATCTCAAAAATTGTCGCTCTGATGCAAACAACTGATGAGTTATCTACTTAAATTTGTTGAAGAAAACGACTTACGTATTTTAAGCATGCTAACTTTTAGCCCGGTAAGCAAATTAAAAAAAAAAACGCAATATGTAGGCTACACGAGAACGGAGACGTCGAGTAACCAAAACAAATGCGTTAAACAAATTCGTACACGTTATTTATCAATTTAACTCTAGAATTAAAGGATATACAACGAGAAACAACGTTTGACAACCTTTAAACAGTTTTAATAACTATCTCAAAAATTGTCGCTCTGATGCAAACAACTGATGAGTTATCTACTTAAATTTGTTGATCAAAACGACTTACGTATTTTAAGCATGCTAACCTTTAGCCCGGTAAGCAAATTAAAAAAAAAACGCAATATGTAGGCTACACAAGAACAGAGCCGTCGAGTAACCAAAATAAATGCGTTAAACAAATTCGTACACGTTATTTATCAATTTAACTCTAGAATTAAAGGATATACAACGAGAAACAACGTTTGACAACCTTTAAACAGTTTTAATAACTATCGCAAAAATTGTTGCTCTGATGCAAACAACTGATGAGTTATCTACTTAAATTTGTTGAACAAAACGACTTACGTATTTTAAGCATGCTAACCTTTAGCCCGGTAAGCAAATTAAAAAAAAAAACGCAATATGTAGGCTACACGAGAACGGAGCCGTCGAGTAACCAAAACAAATGCGTTAAACAAATTCGTACACGTTATTTATCAATTTAACTCTAGAATTAAAGGATATACAACGAGAAACAACGTTTGACAACCTTTAAACAGTTTTAATAACTATCTCAAAAATTGTCGCTCTGATGCAAACAACTGATGAGTTATCTACTCAAATTTGTTGAACAAAACGACTTACGTATTTTAAGCATGCTAACCTTTAGCCCAGTACGCAAATTAAAAAAAAACGCAATATGTAGGCTACACGAGAACGGAGACGTCGAGTAACCAAAACAAATGCGTTAAACAAATTCGTACACGTTATTTATCAATTTAACTCTAGAATTAAAGGATATACAACGAGAAACAACGTTTGACAACCTTTAAACAGTTTTAATAACTATCTCAAAAATTGTCGCTCTGATGCAAACAACTGATGAGTTATCTACTTAAATTTGTTGAACAAAACGACTTACGTATTTTAAGCATGCTAACCTTTAGCCCGGTAAGCAAATTAAAAAAAAACGCAATATGTAGGCTACACGAGAACGGAGACGTCGATTAACCAAAACAAATGCGTTAAACAAATTCGTACACGTTATTTATCAATTTAACTCTAGAATTAAAGGATATACAACGAGAAACAACGTTTGACATCCTTTAAACAGTTTTAATAACTATCTCAAAAATTGTCGCTCTGATGCAAACAACTGAGGAGTTATCTACTTAAATTTGTTGAACAAAACGACTTACGTATTTTAAGCATGCCAACCTTTAGCCCGGTAAGCAAATTAAAAAAAAAACGCAATATGTAGGCTACACGAGAACAGAGCCGTCGAGTAACCAAAATAAATGCGTTAAACAAATTCGTACACGTTATTTAGCAATTTAACTCTAGAATTAAAGGATATACAACGAGAAACAACGTTTGACAACCTTTAAACAGTTTTAATAACTATCGCAAAAATTGTCGCTCTGATGCAAACAACTGATGAGTTATCTACTTAAATTTGTTGAACAAAACGACTTACGTATTTTAAGCATGCTAGCCTTTAGCCCGGTAAGCAAATTAAAAAAAAAACGCAATATGTAGGCTACACGAGAACGGAGCCGTCGAGTAACCAAAACAAATGCGTTAAACAAATTCGTACACGTTATTTATCAATTTAACTCTAGAATTAAAGGATATACAACGAGAAACAACGTTTGACAACCTTTAAACAGTTTTAATAACTATCTCAAAAATTGTCGCTCTGATGCAAACAACTGATGAGTTATCTACTCAAATTTGTTGAACAAAACGACTTACGTATTTTAAGCATGCTAACCTTAACCCGGTAAGCAAATTAAAAAAAAACGCAATATGTAGGCTACACGAGAACTGAGCCGTCGAGTAACCAAAACAAATGCGTTAAACAAATTCGTACACGTTATTTATCAATTTAACTCTAGAATTAAAGGATATACAACGAGAAACAACGTTTGACAACCTTTAAACAGTTTTAATAACTATCTCAAAAATTGTTGCTCTGATGCAAACAACTGTTGAGTTATCTACTCAAATTTGTTGAACAAAACGACTTACGTATTTTAAGCATGCTAACCTTTAGCCCAGTAAGCAAATTAAAAAAAAAACGCAATATGTAGGCTACACGAGAACGGAGACGTCGAGTAACCAAATCAAATGCGCTAAACAAATTCGTACACGTTATTTATCAATTTAACTCTAGAATTAAAGGATATACAACGAGAAACAACGTTTGACAAACTTTAAACAGTTTTAATAACTATCTCAAAAATTGTAGCTCTGATGCAAACAACTGAGGAGTTATCTACTTAAATTTGTTGAACAAAACGACTTACGTATTTTAAGCATGCTAACCTTTAGAACGGTAAGCAAATTAAAAAAAAAACGCAATATGTAGGATACACGACAACGGAGACGTCGAGTAACCAAAACAAATGCGTTAAACAAATTCGTACACGTTATTTATCAATTTAACTCTAGAATTAAAGGATATACAACGAGAAACAACGTTTGACAACCTTTAAACAGTTTTAATAACTATCTCAAAAATTGTCGCTCTGATGCAAACAACTGATGAGTTATCTACTTAAATTTGTTGAACAAAACGACTTACGTATTTTAAGCATGCTAACCTTTAGCCCGGTAAGCAAATTAAAAAAAAACGCAATATGTAGGCTACACGAGAACGGAGCCGTCGAGTAACCAAAACAAATGCGTTAAACAAATTCGTACACGTTATTTATCAATTTAACTCTAGAATTAAAGGATATACAACGAGAAACAACGTTTGACAACCTTTAAACAGTTTTAATAACTATCTCAAAAATTGTCGCTCTGATGCAAACAACTGATGAGTTATCTACTTAAATTTGTTGAACAAAACGACTTACGTATTTTAAGCATGCTAACCTTTAGCCCGGTAAGCAAATTAAAAAAAAAACGCAATATGTAGGCTACACGAGAACGGAGCTATCGAGTAACCAAAACAAATGCGTTAAACAAATTCGTACACGTTATTTATCAATTTAACTCTAGAATTAAAGGATATACAACGTGAAACAACGTTTGACAACCTTTAAACAGTTTTAATAACTATCCCAAAAATTGTCGCTCTGATGCAAACAACTGATGGGTTATCTACTCAAATTTGTTGAACAAAACGACCTACGTATTTTAAGCATGCTAACCTTTAGCCCGGTAAGCAAATTAAAAAAAAAACGCAATATGTAGGCTACACGAGAACGGAGCCGTCGAGTAACCAAAACAAATGCGTTAAATAAATTCGTACACGTTATTTATCAATTTAACTCTAGAATTAAAGGATATACAACGAGAAACAACGTTTGACAACCTTTAAACAGTTTTAATAACTATCTCAAAAATTGTCGCTCTGATGCAAACAACTGAGGAGTTATCTACTTAAATTTGTTGAACAAAACGACTTACGTATTTTAAGCATGCTAACCTTTAGCCCGGTAAGCAAATTAAAAAAAAAACGCAATATGTAGTCTACACGAGAACGGAGACGTCGAGTAACCAAAACAAATGCGTTAAACAAATTCGTTCACGTTATTTATCAATTTAACTCTAGAATGAAAGGATATACAACGAGAAACAACGTTTGACAACCTTTAAACAGTTTTAATAACTATCTCAAAAATTGTCGCTCTGATGCAAACAACTGATGAGTTATCTACTTAAATTTGTTGAACAAAACGACTTACGTATTTTAAGCATGCTAACCTTTAGCCCGGTAAGCAAATTAAAAAAAAAAAGCAATATGTAGGCTACACGAGAACGGAGACGTCGAGTAACCAAAACAAATGCGTTAAACAAATTCGTACACGTTATTTATCAATTTAACTCTAGAATTAAAGGATATACAACGAGAAACAACGTTTGACAACCTTTAAACAGTTTTAATAACTATCTCAAAAATTGTCGCTCTGATGCAAACAACTGATGAGTTATCTACTCAAATTTGTTGAACAAAACGACTTACGTATTTTAAGCATGCTAACCTTTACCCCGGTAAGCAAATTAAAAAAAAACGCAATATGTAGGCTACACGAGAACGGAGACGTCGAGTAACCAAAACAAATGCGTTAAACAAATTCGTACACGTTATTTATCAATTTAACTCTAGAATTAAAGGATATACAACGAGAAACAACGTTTGACAACCTTTAAACTTTTTTAATAACTATCTCAAAAATTGTCGCTCTGATGCAAACAACTGATGAGTTATCTACTTAAATTTGTTGAACAAAACGACTTACGTATTTTAAGCATGCTAACCTTTAGCCCGGTAAGCAAATTAAAAAAAAACGCAATATGTAGGCTACACGAGAACGGGGCCGTCGAGTAACAAAAACAAATTCGTTAAACAAATTCGTACACGTTATTTATCAATTTAACTCTAGAATTAAAGGATATACAACGAGAAACAACGTTTGACAACCTTTAAACAGTTTTAATAAATATCTCAAAAATTGTCGCTCTGATGCAAACAACTGATGAGTTATCTACTTAAATTTGTTGAAAAAAACGACTTACGTATTTTAAGCATGCTAACCTTTATCCCGGTAAGCAAATTAAAAAAAAAACGCAATATGTAGGCTACACGAGAACGGAGACGTCGAGTAACCAAAACAAATGCGTTAAACAAATTCGTACACGTTATTTATCAATTTAACTCTAGAATTAAAGGATATACAACGAGAAACAACGTTTGACAACCTTTAAACAGTTTTAATAACTATCTCAAAAATTGTCGCTCTGATGCAAACAACTGATGAGTTATCTACTTAAATTTGTTGAACAAAACGACTTACGTATTTTAAGCATGCTAACCTTTAGCCCGGTAAGCAAATTAAAAAAAAAACGCAATATGTAGGCTACACGAGAACGGAGACGTCGAGTAACCAAAACAAATGCGTTAAACAAATTCGTACACGTTATTTATCAATTTAACTCTAGAATTAAAGGATATACAACGAGAAACAACGTTTGACAACCTTTAAACAGTTTTAATAACTATCTCAAAAATTGTCGCTCTGATGCAAACAACTGATGAGTTATCTACTTAAATTTGTTGAACAAACCGACTTACGTATTTTAAGCATGCTAACCTTTAGCCCGGTAAGCAAATTTAAAAAAAAAACGCAATATGTAGGCTACACGAGAACGGAGCCGTCGAGTAACCAAAAAAAATGCGTTAAACAAATTCGTACACGTTATTTATCAATTTAACTCTAGAATTAAAGGATATACAACGAGAAACAACGTTTGACAACCTTTAAACAGTTTTAATAACTATCTCAAAAATTGTCGCTCTGATGCAAACAACTGATGAGTTATCTACTTAAATTTGTTGAACAAAACGACTTACGTATTTTAAGCATGCTAACCTTTAGCCCGGTAAGCAAATTAAAAAAAAAACGCAATATGTAGGCTACACGAGAACGGAGCCGTCGAGTAACCAAAACAAATGCGTTAAACAAATTCGTACACGTTATTTATCAATTTAACTCTAGAATTAAAGGATATACAACGAGAAACAACGTTTGACAACCTTTAAACAGTTTTAATAACTATCTCAAAAATTGTCGCTCTGATGCAAACAACTGATGAGTTATCTACTTAAATTTGTTGAACAAAACGACTTACGTATTTTAAGCATGCTAACCTTTAGCCCGGTAAGCAAATTAAAAAAAGAACGCAATATGTAGGCTACACGAGAACGGAGCCGTCGAGTAACCAAAACAAATGCGTTAAACAAATTCGTACACGTTATTTATCAATTTAACTCTAGAATTAAAGGATATACAACGAGAAACAACGTTTGACAACCTTTAAACAGTTTTAATAACTATCTCAAAAATTGTCGCTCTGATGCAAACAACTGATGAGTTATCTACTTAAATTTGTTGAACAAAACGACTTACGTATTTTAAGCATGCTAACTTTTAGCCCGGTAAGCAAATTAAAAAAAACGCAATATGTAGGCTACACGAGAACGGAGACGTCGAGTAACCAAAACAAATGCGTTAAACAAATTCGTACACGTTACTTATCAATTTAACTCTAGAATTAAAGGATATACAACGAGAAACAACGTTTGACAACCTTTAAACAGTTTTAATAACTATCTCAAAAATTGTCGCTCTGATGCAAACAACTGATGAGTTATCTACTTAAATTTGTTGAACAAAACGACTTACGTATTTTAAGCATGCTAACCTTTAGCCCGGTAAGCAAATTAAAAAAAACGCAATATGTAGGCTCCACGAGAACGGAGCCGTCGAGTAACCAAAACAAATGCGTTAAACAAATTCGTACACGTTATTTATCAATTTAACTCTAGAATTAAAGGATATACAACGAGAAACAACGTTTGACAACCTTTAAACAGTTTTAATAACTATCTCAAAAATTGTCGCTCTGATGCAAACAACTGATGAGTTATCTACTTAAATTTGTTGAACAAAACGACTTACGTATTTTAAGCATGCTAACCTTTAGCCCGGTAAGCAACTTAGAAAAAAAACGCAATATGTAGGCTACACGAGAACGGAGCCGTCGAGTAACCAAAACAAATGCGTTAAACAAATTCGTACACGTTATTTATCAATTTAACTCTAGAATTAAAGGATATACAACGAGAAACAACGTTTGACAACCTTTAAACAGTTTTAATAACTATCTCAAAAATTGTCGCTCTGATGCAAACAACTGATGAGTTATCTACTTAAATTTGTTGAACAAAACGACTTACGTATTTTAAGCATGCTAACCTTTAGCCCGGTAAGCAACTTAGAAAAAAAAACGCAATATGTAGGCTACACGAGAACGGAGACGTCGATTAACCAAAACAAATGCGTTAAACAAATTCGTACACGTTATTTATCAATTTAACTCTAGAATTAAAGGATATACAACGAGAAACAACGTTTGACATCCTTTAAACAGTTTTAATAACTATCTCAAAAATTGTCGCTCTGATGCAAACAACTGAGGAGTTATCTACTTAAATTTGTTGAACAAAACGACTTACGTATTTTAAGCATGCCAACCTTTAGCCCGGTAAGCAAATTAAAAAAAAAACGCAATATGTAGGCTACACGAGAACAGAGCCGTCGAGTAACCAAAATAAATGCGTTAAACAAATTCGTACACGTTATTTAGCAATTTAACTCTAGAATTAAAGGATATACAACGAGAAACAACGTTTGACAACCTTTAAACAGTTTTAATAACTATCGCAAAAATTGTCGCTCTGATGCAAACAACTGATGAGTTATCTACTTAAATTTGTTGAACAAAACGACTTACGTATTTTAAGCATGCTAGCCTTTAGCCCGGTAAGCAAATTAAAAAAAAAACGCAATATGTAGGCTACACGAGAACGGAGCCGTCGAGTAACCAAAACAAATGCGTTAAACAAATTCGTACACGTTATTTATCAATTTAACTCTAGAATTAAAGGATATACAACGAGAAACAACGTTTGACAACCTTTAAACAGTTTTAATAACTATCTCAAAAATTGTCGCTCTGATGCAAACAACTGATGAGTTATCTACTCAAATTTGTTGAACAAAACGACTTACGTATTTTAAGCATGCTAACCTTAACCCGGTAAGCAAATTAAAAAAAAACGCAATATGTAGGCTACACGAGAACTGAGCCGTCGAGTAACCAAAACAAATGCGTTAAACAAATTCGTACACGTTATTTATCAATTTAACTCTAGAATTAAAGGATATACAACGAGAAACAACGTTTGACAACCTTTAAACAGTTTTAATAACTATCTCAAAAATTGTTGCTCTGATGCAAACAACTGTTGAGTTATCTACTCAAATTTGTTGAACAAAACGACTTACGTATTTTAAGCATGCTAACCTTTAGCCCAGTAAGCAAATTAAAAAAAAAACGCAATATGTAGGCTACACGAGAACGGAGACGTCGAGTAACCAAATCAAATGCGCTAAACAAATTCGTACACGTTATTTATCAATTTAACTCTAGAATTAAAGGATATACAACGAGAAACAACGTTTGACAAACTTTAAACAGTTTTAATAACTATCTCAAAAATTGTAGCTCTGATGCAAACAACTGAGGAGTTATCTACTTAAATTTGTTGAACAAAACGACTTACGTATTTTAAGCATGCTAACCTTTAGAACGGTAAGCAAATTAAAAAAAAAACGCAATATGTAGGATACACGACAACGCAGACGTCGAGTAACCAAAACAAATGCGTTAAACAAATTCGTACACGTTATTTATCAATTTAACTCTAGAATTAAAGGATATACAACGAGAAACAACGTTTGACAACCTTTAAACAGTTTTAATAACTATCTCAAAAATTGTCGCTCTGATGCAAACAACTGATGAGTTATCTACTTAAATTTGTTGAACAAAACGACTTACGTATTTTAAGCATGCTAACCTTTAGCCCGGTAAGCAAATTAAAAAAAAACGCAATATGTAGGCTACACGAGAACGGAGCCGTCGAGTAACCAAAACAAATGCGTTAAACAAATTCGTACACGTTATTTATCAATTTAACTCTAGAATTAAAGGATATACAACGAGAAACAACGTTTGACAACCTTTAAACAGTTTTAATAACTATCTCAAAAATTGTCGCTCTGATGCAAACAACTGATGAGTTATCTACTTAAATTTGTTGAACAAAACGACTTACGTATTTTAAGCATGCTAACCTTTAGCCCGGTAAGCAAATTAAAAAAAAAAACGCAATATGTAGGCTACACGAGAACGGAGCTATCGAGTAACCAAAACAAATGCGTTAAACAAATTCGTACACGTTATTTATCAATTTAACTCTAGAATTAAAGGATATACAACGTGAAACAACGTTTGACAACCTTTAAACAGTTTTAATAACTATCCCAAAAATTGTCGCTCTGATGCAAACAACTGATGGGTTATCTACTCAAATTTGTTGAACAAAACGACCTACGTATTTTAAGCATGCTAACCTTTAGCCCGGTAAGCAAATTAAAAAAAAAACGCAATATGTAGGCTACACGAGAACGGAGCCGTCGAGTAACCAAAACAAATGCGTTAAATAAATTCGTACACGTTATTTATCAATTTAACTCTAGAATTAAAGGATATACAACGAGAAACAACGTTTGACAACCTTTAAACAGTTTTAATAACTATCTCAAAAATTGTCGCTCTGATGCAAACAACTGAGGAGTTATCTACTTAAATTTGTTGAACAAAACGACTTACGTATTTTAAGCATGCTAACCTTTAGCCCGGTAAGCAAATTAAAAAAAAAACGCAATATGTAGTCTACACGAGAACGGAGACGTCGAGTAACCAAAACAAATGCGTTAAACAAATTCGTTCACGTTATTTATCAATTTAACTCTAGAATGAAAGGATATACAACGAGAAACAACGTTTGACAACCTTTAAACAGTTTTAATAACTATCTCAAAAATTGTCGCTCTGATGCAAACAACTGATGAGTTATCTACTTAAATTTGTTGAACAAAACGACTTACGTATTTTAAGCATGCTAACCTTTAGCCCGGTAAGCAAATTAAAAAAAAAAAGCAATATGTAGGCTACACGAGAACGGAGACGTCGAGTAACCAAAACAAATGCGTTAAACAAATTCGTACACGTTATTTATCAATTTAACTCTAGAATTAAAGGATATACAACGAGAAACAACGTTTGACAACCTTTAAACAGTTTTAATAACTATCTCAAAAATTGTCGCTCTGATGCAAACAACTGATGAGTTATCTACTCAAATTTGTTGAACAAAACGACTTACGTATTTTAAGCATTCTAACCTTTACCCCGGTAAGCAAATTAAAAAAAAACGCAATATGTAGGCTACACGAGAACGGAGACGTCGAGTAACCAAAACAAATGCGTTAAACAAATTCGTACACGTTATTTATCAATTTAACTCTAGAATTAAAGGATATACAACGAGAAACAACGTTTGACAACCTTTAAACTTTTTTAATAACTATCTCAAAAATTGTCGCTCTGATGCAAACAACTGATGAGTTATCTACTTAAATTTGTTGAACAAAACGACTTACGTATTTTAAGCATGCTAACCTTTAGCCCGGTAAGCAAATTAAAAAAAAACGCAATATGTAGGCTACACGAGAACGGGGCCGTCGAGTAACAAAAACAAATTCGTTAAACAAATTCGTACACGTTATTTATCAATTTAACTCTAGAATTAAAGGATATACAACGAGAAACAACGTTTGACAACCTTTAAACAGTTTTAATAAATATCTCAAAAATTGTCGCTCTGATGCAAACAACTGATGAGTTATCTACTTAAATTTGTTGAAAAAAACGACTTACGTATTTTAAGCATGCTAACCTTTATCCCGGTAAGCAAATTAAAAAAAAAACGCAATATGTAGGCTACACGAGAACGGAGACGTCGAGTAACCAAAACAAATGCGTTAAACAAATTCGTACACGTTATTTATCAATTTAACTCTAGAATTAAAGGATATACAACGAGAAACAACGTTTGACAACCTTTAAACAGTTTTAATAACTATCTCAAAAATTGTCGCTCTGATGCAAACAACTGATGAGTTATCTACTTAAATTTGTTGAACAAAACGACTTACGTATTTTAAGCATGCTAACCTTTAGCCCGGTAAGCAAATTAAAAAAAAAACGCAATATGTAGGCTACACGAGAACGGAGACGTCGAGTAACCAAAACAAATGCGTTAAACAAATTCGTACACGTTATTTATCAATTTAACTCTAGAATTAAAGGATATACAACGAGAAACAACGTTTGACAACCTTTAAACAGTTTTAATAACTATCTCAAAAATTGTCGCTCTGATGCAAACAACTGATGAGTTATCTACTTAAATTTGTTGAAAAAAACGACTTACGTATTTTAAGCATGCTAACCTTTATCCCGGTAAGCAAATTAAAAAAAAAACGCAATATGTAGGCTACACGAGAACGGAGACGTCGAGTAACCAAAACAAATGCGTTAAACAAATTCGTACACGTTATTTATCAATTTAACTCTAGAATTAAAGGATATACAACGAGAAACAACGTTTGACAACCTTTAAACAGTTTTAATAAATATCTCAAAAATTGTCGCTCTGATGCAAACAACTGATGAGTTATCTACTTAAATTTGTTGAAAAAAACGACTTACGTATTTTAAGCATGCTAACCTTTATCCCGGTAAGCAAATTAAAAAAAAAACGCAATATGTAGGCTACACGAGAACGGAGACGTCGAGTAACCAAAACAAATGCGTTAAACAAATTCGTACACGTTATTCAATTTAACTCTAGAATTAAAGGATATACAACGAGAAACAACGTTTGACAACCTTTAAACAGTTTTAATAACTATCTCAAAAATTGTCGCTCTGATGCAAATAACTGATGAGTTATCTACTTAAATTTGTTGAACAAAACGACTTACGTATTTTAAACATGCTAACCTTTAGCCCGGTAAGCAAATTAAAAAAAAAAACGCAATATGTAGGCTACACGAGAACGGAGACGTCGAGTAACCAAAACAAATGCGTTAAACAAATTCGTACACGTTATTTATCAATTTAACTCTAGAATTAAAGGATATACAACGAGAAACAACGTTTGACAACCTTTAAACAGTTTTAATAACTATCTCAAAAATTATCGCTCTGATGCAAACAACTGATGAGTTATCTACTTAAATTTGTTGAACAAAACGACTTACGTATTTTAAGCATGCTAACCTTTAGCCCGGTAAGCAAATTAAAAAAAAAAAACGCAATATGTAGGTTCCACGAGAACGGAGACGTCGAGTAACCAAAACAAATGCGTTAAACAAATTCGTACACGTTATTTATCAATTTAACTCTAGAATTAAAGGATATACAACGAGAAACAACGTTTGACAACCTTTAAACAGTTTTAATAACTATCTCAAAAATTGTCGCTCTGATGCAAACAACTGATGAGTTATCTACTTAAATTTGATGGACAAAACAACTTACGTATTTTAAACATGCTAACCTTTAGCCCGGTAAGCAAATTAAAAAAAAAACGCAATATGTAGGCTACACGAGAACGGAGACGTCGAGTAACCAAAACAAATGCGTTAAACAAATTCGTACACGTTATTTATCAATTTAACTCTAGAATTAAAGGATATACAACGAGAAACAACGTTTGACAACCTTTAAACAGTTTTAATAACTATCTCAAAAATTATCGCTCTGATGCAAACAACTGTTGAGTTATCTACTTAAATTTGTTGAACAAAACGACTTACGTATTTTAAGCATGCTAACCTTTAGCCCGGTAAGCAAATTAAAAAAAAACGCAATATGTAGGCTACACGAGAACGGAGACGTCGAGTAACCAAAACAAATACGTTAAACAAATTCGTACACGTTATTTATCAATTTAACTCTAGAATTAAAGGATATACAACGAGAAACAACGTTTGACAACATTTAAACAGTTTTAATAACTATCTCAAAAATTGTCGCTGTGATGCAAACAACTGATGAGTTATCTACTTAAATTTGGTGAACAAAACGACTTACGTATTTTAAACATGCTAACCTTTAGCCCGGTAAGCAAATTAAAAAAAAAACGCAATATGTAGGCTACACGAGAACGAAGACGTCGAGTAACCAAAACAAATGCGTTAAAACAATTCGTACACGTTATTTATCAATTTAACTCTAGAATTAAAGGATATACAACGAGAAACAACGTTTGACAACCTTTAAACAGTTTTAATAACTATCTCAAAAATTGTCGCTCTGATGCAAACAACTGCTGAGTTATCTACTCAAATTTGTTGAACAAAACGACTTACGTATTTTAAACATGCTAACCTTTAGCCCGGTAAGCAAATTAAAAAAAAAACGCAATATGTAGGCTACACGAGAACGTAGACGTCGAGTAACCAAAACAAATGCGTAAAACAAATTCGTACACGTTATTTATCAATTTAACTCTAGAATTAAAGGATATACAACGAGAAACAACGTTTGACAACCTTTAAACAATTTTAGTAACTATCTCAAAAATTGTCGCTCTGATGCAAACAACTGATGAGTTATCTACTTAAATTTGATGAACAAAACGACTTACGTATTTTAAACATGCTAGCCTTTAGCCCGGTAAGCAAATTAAAAAAAAAACGCAATATGTAGGCTACACGAGAACAGAGACGTCGAGTAACCATCACAAATGCGTTAAACAAATTCGTACACGTTATTTATCAATTTAACTCTAGAATTAAAGGATATACAACGAGAAACAACGTTTGACAACCTTTAAACAGTTTTAATAACTATCTCAAAAATTGTCGCTCTGATGCAAACAACTGATGAGTTATCTACTCAAATTTGTTGAACAAAACGACTTACGTATTTTAAACATGCTAACCTTTAGCCCGGTAAGCAAATTAAAAAAAAACGCAATATGTAGGCTACACGAGAACGGAGACGTCGAGTAACCAAAACAAATGCGTTAAACAAATTCGTACACGTTATTTATCAATTTAACTCTAGAATTAAAGGATATACAACGAGAAACAACGTTTGACAACCTTTAAACAGTTTTAATAACTATCTCAAAAATTGTCGCTCTGATGCAAACAACTGATGAGTTATCTACTTAAATTTGATGAACAAAACGACTTACGTATTTTAAACATGCTAACCTTTAGCCCGGTAAGCAAATTAAAAAAAAAACGCAATATGTAGGCTACACGAGAACGGAGACGTCGAGTAACCATCACAAATGCGTTAAACAAATTCGTACACGTTATTTATCAATTTAACTCTAGAATTAAAGGATATACAACGAGAAACAACGTTTGACAACCTTTAAACAGTTTTAATAACTATCTCAAAAATTGTCGCTCTGATGCAAACAACTGATGAGTTATCTACTCAAATTTGTTGAACAAAACGACTTACGTATTTTAAACATGCTAACCTTTAGCCCGGTAAGCAAATTAAAAAAAAAACGCAATATGTAGGCTACACGAGAACAGAGACGTCGAGTAACCAAAACAAATGCGTTAAACAAATTCGTACACGTTATTTATCAATTTAACTCTAGAATTAAAGGATATACAACGAGAAACAACCTTTGACAACCTTTAAACAGTTTTAGTAACTATCTCAAAAATTGGCGCTCTGATGCAAACAACTGATGAGTTATCTACTTAAATTTGATGAACAAAACGACTTACGTATTTTAAACATGCTAACCTTTAGCCCGGTAAGCAAATTAAAAAAAAACGCAATATGTAGGCTACACGAGAACGGAGACGTCGAGTAACCAAAACAAATGCGTTAAACAAATTCGTACACGTTATTTATCAATTTAACTCTAGAATTAAAGGATATACAACGAGAAACAACGTTTGACAACCTTTAAACAGTTTTAATAACTATCTCAAAAATTGTCGCTCTGATGCAAACAACTGATGAGTTATCTACTTAAATTTGATGAACAAAACGACTTACGTATTTTAAGCATGCTAACCTTTAGCCCGGTAAGCAAATTAAAAAAAAAAACGCAATATGTAGGCTACACGAGAACGGAGACGTCGAGTAACCAAAACAAATGCGTTAAACAAATTCGTACACGTTATTTATCAATTTAACTCTAGAATTAAAGGATATACAACGAGAAACAACGTTTTACAACCTTTAAACAGTTTTAATAACTATCTCAAAAATTGTCGCTCTGATGCAAACAACTGATGAGTTATCTACTTAAATTTTTTGAACAAAACGACTTACGTATTTTAAACATGCTAACCTTTAGCCCGGTAAGCAAATTAAAAAAAAACGCAATATGTAGGCTACACGAGAACGGAGACGTCGAGTAACCAAAACAAATGCGTTAAACAAATTCGTACACGTTATTTATCAATTTAACTCTAGAATTAAAGGATATACAACGAGAAACAACGTTTGACAACCTTTAAACAGTTTTAATAACTATCTCAAAAATTGTCGCTCTGATGCAAACAACTGATGAGTTATCTACTTAAATTTGATGGACAAAACAACTTACGTATTTTAAACATGCTAACCTTTAGCCCGGTAAGCAAATTAAAAAAAAAACGCAATATGTAGGCTACACGAGAACGGAGACGTCGAGTAACCAAAACAAATGCGTTAAACAAATTCGTACACGTTATTTATCAATTTAACTCTAGAATTAAAGGATATACAACGAGAAACAACGTTTGACAACCTTTAAACAGTTTTAATAACTATCTCAAAAATTGTCGCTCTGATGCAAACAACTGATGAGTTATCTACTTAAATTTGATGGACAAAACAACTTACGTATTTTAAACATGCTAACCTTTAGCCCGGTAAGCAAATTAAAAAAAAAACGCAATATGTAGGCTACACGAGAACGGAGACGTCGAGTAACCAAAACAAATGCGTTAAACAAATTCGTACACGTTATTTATCAATTTAACTCTAGAATTAAAGGATATACAACGAGAAACAACGTTTGACAACCTTTAAACAGTTTTAATAACTATCTCAAAAATTATCGCTCTGATGCAAACAACTGTTGAGTTATCTACTTAAATTTGTTGAACAAAACGACTTACGTATTTTAAGCATGCTAACCTTTAGCCCGGTAAGCAAATTAAAAAAAACGCAATATGTAGGCTACACGAGAACGGAGACGTCGAGTAACCAAAACAAATACGTTAAACAAATTCGTACACGTTATTTATCAATTTAACTCTAGAATTAAAGGATATACAACGAGAAACAACGTTTGACAACATTTAAACAGTTTTAATAACTATCTCAAAAATTGTCGCTGTGATGCAAACAACTGATGAGTTATCTACTTAAATTTGGTGAACAAAACGACTTACGTATTTTAAACATGCTAACCTTTAGCCCGGTAAGCAAATTAAAAAAAAAACGCAATATGTAGGCTACACGAGAACGAAGACGTCGAGTAACCAAAACAAATGCGTTAAAACAATTCGTACACGTTATTTATCAATTTAACTCTAGAATTAAAGGATATACAACGAGAAACAACGTTTGACAACCTTTAAACAGTTTTAATAACTATCTCAAAAATTGTCGCTCTGATGCAAACAACTGCTGAGTTATCTACTCAAATTTGTTGAACAAAACGACTTACGTATTTTAAACATGCTAACCTTTAGCCCGGTAAGCAAATTAAAAAAAAAACGCAATATGTAGGCTACACGAGAACGTAGACGTCGAGTAACCAAAACAAATGCGTAAAACAAATTCGTACACGTTATTTATCAATTTAACTCTAGAATTAAAGGATATACAACGAGAAACAACGTTTGACAACCTTTAAACAGTTTTAGTAACTATCTCAAAAATTGTCGCTCTGATGCAAACAACTGATGAGTTATCTACTTAAATTTGATGAACAAAACGACTTACGTATTTTAAACATGCTAGCCTTTAGCCCGGTAAGCAAATTAAAAAAAAAACGCAATATGTAGGCTACACGAGAACAGAGACGTCGAGTAACCATCACAAATGCGTTAAACAAATTCGTACACGTTATTTATCAATTTAACTCTAGAATTAAAGGATATACAACGAGAAACAACGTTTGACAACCTTTAAACAGTTTTAATAACTATCTCAAAAATTGTCGCTCTGATGCAAACAACTGATGAGTTATCTACTCAAATTTGTTGAACAAAACGACTTACGTATTTTAAACATGCTAACCTTTAGCCCGGTAAGCAAATTAAAAAAAAACGCAATATGTAGGCTACACGAGAACGGAGACGTCGAGTAACCAAAACAAATGCGTTAAACAAATTCGTACACGTTATTTATCAATTTAACTCTAGAATTAAAGGATATACAACGAGAAACAACGTTTGACAACCTTTAAACAGTTTTAATAACTATCTCAAAAATTGTCGCTCTGATGCAAACAACTGATGAGTTATCTACTTAAATTTGATGAACAAAACGACTTACGTATTTTAAACATGCTAACCTTTAGCCCGGTAAGCAAATTAAAAAAAAAACGCAATATGTAGGCTACACGAGAACGGAGACGTCGAGTAACCATCACAAATGCGTTAAACAAATTCGTACACGTTATTTATCAATTTAACTCTAGAATTAAAGGATATACAACGAGAAACAACGTTTGACAACCTTTAAACAGTTTTAATAACTATCTCAAAAATTGTCGCTCTGATGCAAACAACTGATGAGTTATCTACTCAAATTTGTTGAACAAAACGACTTACGTATTTTAAACATGCTAACCTTTAGCCCGGTAAGCAAATTAAAAAAAAAACGCAATATGTAGGCTACACGAGAACAGAGACGTCGAGTAACCAAAACAAATGCGTTAAACAAATTCGTACACGTTATTTATCAATTTAGCTCTAGAATTAAAGGATATACAACGAGAAACAACGTTTGACAACCTTTAAACAGTTTTAATAACTATCTCAAAAATTGTCGCTCTGATGCAAACAACTGATGAGTTATCTACTTAAATTTGATGAACAAAACGACTTACGTATTTTAAACATGCTAACCTTTAGTCCGGTAAGCAAATTAAAAAAAAAACGCAATATGTAGGCTACACGAGAACGGAGACGTCGAGTAACCAAAACAAATGCGTTAAACAAATTCGTACACGTTATTTATCAATTTAACTCTAGAATTAAAGGATATACAACGAGAAACAACCTTTGACAACCTTTAAACAGTTTTAGTAACTATCTCAAAAATTGGCGCTCTGATGCAAACAACTGATGAGTTATCTACTTAAATTTGATGAACAAAACGACTTACGTATTTTAAACATGCTAACCTTTAGCCCGGTAAGCAAATTAAAAAAAAACGCAATATGTAGGCTACACGAGAACGGAGACGTCGAGTAACCAAAACAAATGCGTTAAACAAATTCGTACACGTTATTTATCAATTTAACTCTAGAATTAAAGGATATACAACGAGAAACAACGTTTGACAACCTTTAAACAGTTTTAATAACTATCTCAAAAATTGTCGCTCTGATGCAAACAACTGATGAGTTATCTACTTAAATTTGATGAACAAAACGACTTACGTATTTTAAGCATGCTAACCTTTAGCCCGGTAAGCAAATTAAAAAAAAAACGCAATATGTAGGCTACACGAGAACGGAGACGTCGAGTAACCAAAACAAATGCGTTAAACAAATTCGTACACGTTATTTATCAATTTAACTCTAGAATTAAAGGATATACAACGAGAAACAACGTTTGACAACCTTTAAACAGTTTTAATAACTATCTCAAAAATTGTCGCTCTGATGCAAACAAATGATGAGTTATCTACTTAAATTTGATGAACAAAACGACTTACGTATTTTAAGCATGCTAACCTTTAGCCCGGTAAGCAAATTAAAAAAAAAAACGCAATATGTAGGCTACACGAGAACGGAGACATCGAGTAACCAAAACAAATGCGTTAAACAAATTCGTACACGTTATTTATCAATTTAACTCTAGAATTAAAGGATATACAACGAGAAACAACGTTTGACAACCTTTAAACAGTTTTAATAACTATCTAAAAATTGTCGCTCTGATGCAAACAACTGATGAGTTATCTACTTAAATTTGGTGAACAAAACGGCTTACGTATTTTAAACATGCTAACCTTTAGCCCGATAAGTAAATTTAAAAAAAAACGCAATATGTAGGCTACACGAGAACGGAGACGTCGAGTAACCAACACAAATGCGTTAAACAAATTCGTACACGTTATTTATCAATTTAACTCTAGAATTAAAGGATATACAACGAGAAACAACGTTTGACAACCTTTAAACAGTTTTAATAACTATCTCAAAAATTGTCGCTCTGATGCAAACAACTGATGAGTTATCTACTCAAATTTGTTGAACAAAACGACTTACGTATTTTAAACATGCTAACCTTTAGCCCGGTAAGCAAATTAAAAAAAAAACGCAATATGTAGGCTACACGAGAACGGAGACGTCGAGTAACCAAAACAAATGCGTTAAACAAATTCGTACACGTTATTTATCAATTTAACTCTAGAATTAAAGGATATACAACGAGAAACAACGTTTGACAACCTTTAAACAGTTTTAATAACTATCTCAAAAATTATCGCTCTGATGCAAACAACTGATGAGTTATCTACTTAAATTTGTTGAACAAAACGACTTACGTATTTTAAGCATGCTAACCTTTAGCCCGGTAAGCAAATTAAAAAAAAAAACGCAATATGTAGGCTACACGAGAACGGAGACGTCGAGTAACCAAAACAAATACGTTAAACAAATTCGTACACGTTATTTATCAATTTAACTCTAGAATTAAAGGATATACAACGAGAAACAACGTTTGACAACCTATAAACAGTTTTAATAACTATCTCAAAAATTGTCGCTCTGATGCAAACAACTGATGAGTTATCTACTTAAATTTGATGAACAAAACGACTTACGTATTTTAAGCATGCTAACCTTTAGCCCGGTAAGCAAATAAAAAAAAAAAACGCAATATGTAGGCTACACGAGAACGGAGACGTCGAGTAACCAAAACAAATGCGTTAAACAAATTCGTACACGTTATTTATCAATTTAACTCTAGAATTAAAGGATATACAACGAGAAACAACGTTTGACAACCTTTAAACAGTTTTAATAACTATCTAAAAAATTGTCGCTCTGATGCATACAACTGATGAGTTATCTACTTAAATTTGATGAACAAAACGACTTACGTATTTTAAACATGCTAACCTTTAGCCCGGTAAGCAAATTAAAAAAAAAAACGCAATATGTAGGCTACACGAGAACGGAGACGTCGAGTAACCAAAACAAATGCGTTAAACAAATTCGTACACGTTATTTATCAATTTAACTCTAGAATTAAAGGATATACAACGAGAAACAACGTTTGACAACCTTTAAACAGTTTTAATAACTATCTCAAAAATTGTAGCTCTGATGCAAACAACTGATGAGTTATCTACTTAAATTTGATGAACAAAACGACTTACGTATTGTAAGCATGCTAACCTTTAGCCCGGTAAGCAAATTAAAAAAAAAAACGCAATATGTAGGATACACGAGAACGGAGACGTCGAGTAACCAAAACAAATGCGTTAAACAAATTCGTACACGTTATTTATCAATTTAACTCTAGAATTAAAGGATATACAACGAGAAACAACGTTTGACAACCTTTAAACAGTTTTAATAACTATCTCAAAAATTATCGCTCTAATGCAAACAACTGATGAGTTATCTACTTAAATTTGATGAACAAAACGACTTACGTATTTTAAACATGCTAACCTTTAGCCCGGTAAGCAAATTAAAAAAAAAACGCAATATGTAGGCTACACGAGAACGGAGACGTCGAGTAACCAAAATAAATGCGTTAAACTAATTCGTACACGTTATTTATCAATTCAACTCTAGAATTAAAGGATATACAACGAGAAACAACGTTTGACAACCTTTAAACAATTTTAATAACTATCTCAAAAATTGTCGCTCTGATGCAAACAACTGATGAGTTATCTACTTAAATTTGATGAACAAAACGACTTACGTATTTTAAGCATGCTAACCTTTAGCCCGGTAAGCAAATTTAAAAAAAAACGCAATATGTAGGCTACACGAGAACGGAGACGTCGAGTAACCAAAACAAATGCGTTAAACAAATTCGTACACGTTATTTATCAATTTAACTCTAGAATTAAAGGATATACAACGAGAAACAACGTTTGACAACCTTTAAACAGTTTTAATAACTATCTCAAAAATTGTCGCTCTGATGCAAACAACTGATGAGTTATCTACTTAAATTTGATGAACAAAACGACTTACGTATTTTAAACATGCTAACCTTTAGCCCGGTAAGCAAATTAAAAAAAAAACGCAATATGTACGCTACACGAGAACGGAGACGTCGAGTAACCAAAACAAATGCGTTAAACAAATTCGTACACGTTATTTATCGATTTAACTCTAGAATTAAAGGATATACAACGAGAAACAACGTTTGACAACCTTTAAACAGTTTTAATAACTATCTCAAAAATTGTCGCTCTGATGCAAACAACTGATGAGTTATCTACTTAAATTTGTTGAACAAAACGACTTACGTATTTTAAACATGCTAACCTTTAGCCCGGTAAGCAAATAAAAAAAAAAACGCAATATGTAGGCTACACGAGAACAGAGACGTCGAGTAACCAAAACAAATGCGTTAAACAAATTCGTACACGTTATTTATCAATTTAACTCTAGAATTAAAGGATATACAACGAGAAACAACGTTTGACAACCTTTAAACAGTTTTAATAACTATCTCAAAAATTGTCGCTCTGATGCAAACAACTGATGAGTTTTCTACTTAAATTTGATGAACGAAACGACTTACGTATTTTAAATATGCTAACCTTTAGCCCGGTAAGCAAATTAAAAAAAAAACGCAATATGTAGGCTACACGAGAACGGAGACGTCGAGCAACCAAAACAAATGCGTTAAACTAATTCGTACACGTTATTTATCAATTTAACTCTAGAATTAAAGGATATACAACGAGAAACAACGTTTGACAACCTTTAAACAGTTTTAATAACTATCTCAAAAATTGTCGCTCTGATGCAAACAACTGCTGAGTTATCTACTCAAATTTGTTGAACAAAACGACTTACGTATTTTAAACATGCTAACCTTTAGCCCGGTAAGCAAGTTAAAAAAAAACGCAATATGTAGGCTACACGAGAACGGAGACGTCGAGTAACCAAAACAAATGCGTTAAACAAATTCGTACACGTTATTTATCAATTTAACTCTAGAATTAAAGGATATACAACGAGAAACAACGTTTGACAACCTTTAAACAGTTTTAATAACTATCTCAAAAATTGTCGCTCTGATGCAAACAACTGATGAGTTATCTACTTAAATTTGATGAACAAAACGACTTACGTATTTTAAACATGCTAACCTTTAGCCCGGTAAGCAAATTAAAAAAAAAACGCAATATGTAGGCTACACGAGAACGGAGACGTCGAGTATTCAAAACAAATGCGTTAAACAAATTCGTACACGTTATTTATCAATTTAACTCTAGAATTAAAGGATATACAACGAGAAACAACGTTTGACAACCTTTAAACAGTTTTAATAACTATCTCAAAAATTATCGCTCTGATGCAAACAACTGATGAGTTACCTACTTAAATTTGATGAACAAAACGACTTACGTATTTTAAACATGCTAACCTTTAGCCCGGTAAGCAAATTAAAAAAAAAACGCAATATGTAGGCTACACGAGAACGGAGACGTCGAGTAACCAAAACAAATGCGTTAAACAAATTCGTACACGTTATTTATCAATTTAACTCTAGAATTAAAGGATATACAACGAGAAACAACTTTTGACAACCTTTAAACAGTTTTAATAACTATCTCAAAAATTGTCGCTCTGATGCAAACAACTGATGAGTTATCTACTCAAATTTGTTGAACAAAACGACTTACGTATTTTAAACATGCTAACCTTTAGCCCGGTAAGCAAATTAAAAAAAAAACGCAATATGTAGGCTACACGAGAACGGAGACGTCGAGTAACCAGAACAAATGCGTTAAACAAATTCGTACACGTTATTTATCAATTTAACTCTAGAATTAAAGGATATACAACGAGAAACAACGTTTGACAACCTTTAAACAGTTTTAATAACTATCTCAAAAATTGTCGCTCTGATGCAAACAACTGATGAGTTATCTACTCAAATTTGTTGAACAAAACGACTTACGTATTTTAAGCATGCTAACCTTTAGCCCGGTAAGCAAATTAAAAAAAAAAACGCAATATGTAGGCTACACGAGAACGGAGACGTCGAGTAACCAAAACAAATGCGTTAAACAAATTCGTACACGTTATTTATCAATTTAACTCTAGAATTAAAGGATATACAACGAGAAACAACGTTTGACAACCTTTAAACAGTTTTAATAACTATCTCAAAAATTGTCGCTCTGATGCAAACAACTGATGAGTTATCTACTTAAATTTGATGAACAAAACGACTTACGTATTTTAAACATGCTAACCTTTAGCCCGGTAAGCAAATTAAAAAAAAAACGCAATATGTAGGCTACACGAGAACGGAGACGTCGAGTAACCAAAACAAATGCGTTAAACAAATTCGTACACGTTATTTATCAATTTAACTCTAGAATTAAAGGATATACAACGAGAAACAACGTTTGACAACCTTTAAACAGTTTTAATAACTATCTCAAAAATTGTCGCTCTGATGCAAACAACTGCTGAGTTATCTACTCAAATTTGTTGAACAAAACGACTTACGTATTTTAAACATGCTAACCTTTAGCCCGGTAAGCAAATAAAAAAAAAACGCAATATGTAGGCTACACGAGAACGGAGACGTCGAGTAACCAAAACAAATGCGTTAAACAAATTCGTACACGTTATTTATCAATTTAACTCTAGAATTAAAGGATATACAACGAGAAACAACGTTTGACAACCTTTAAACAGTTTTAATAACTATCTCAAAAATTGTCGCTCTGATGCAAACAACTGCTGAGTTATCTGCTCAAATTTGTTGAACAAAACGACTTACGTATTTTAAACATGCTAACCTTTAGCCCGGTAAGCAAATTAAAAAAAAAACGCAATATGTAGGCTACACGAGAACGGAGACGTCGAGTAACCAAAACAAATGCGTTAAACAAATTCGTACACGTTATTTATCAATTTAACTCTAGAATTAAAGGATATACAACGAGAAACAACGTTTGACAACCTTTAAACAGTTTTAATAACTATCTCAAAAATTGTCGCTCTGATGCAAACAACTGATGAGTTATCTACTCAAATTTGTTGAACAAAACGACTTACGTATTTTAAGCATGCTAACCTTTAGCCCGGTAAGCAAATTAAAAAAAAAAAACGCAATATGTAGGCTACACGAGAACGGAGACGTCGAGTAACAATCACAAATGCGTTAAACAAATTCGTACACGTTATTTATCAATTTAACTCTAGAATTAAAGGATATACAACGAGAAACAACGTTTGACAACCTTTAAACAGTTTTAATAACTATCTCAAAAATTGTCGCTCTGATGCAAACAACTGATGAGTTATCTACTCAAATTTGTTGAACAAAACGACTTACGTATTTTAAACATGCTAACCTTTAGCCTGGTAAGCAAATTAAAAAAAAAACGCAATATGTAGGCTACACGAGAACGGAGACGTCGAGTAACCAAAACAAATGCGTTAAACAAATTCGTACACGTTATTTATCAATTTAACTCTAGAATTAAAGGATATACAACGAGAAACAACGTTTGACAACCTTTAAACAGTTTTAATAACTATCTCAAAAATTGTCGCTCTAATGCAAACAACTGATGAGTTATCTACTTAAATTTGTTGAACAAAATGACTTACGTATTTTAAGCATGCTAACCTTTAGCCCGGTAAGCAAATTAAAAAAAAAACGCAATATGTAGGCTACACGAGAACGGAGACGTCGAGTAACCAAAACAAATGCGTTAAACAAATTCGTACACGTTATTTATCAATTTAACTCTAGAATTAAAGGATATACAACGAGAAACAACGTTTGACAACCTTTAAACAGTTTTAATAACTATCTTAAAAATTGTCGCTCTGATGCAAACAACTGATGAGTTATCTACTTAAATTTGATGAACAAAACGACTTACGTATTTAAACATGCTAACCTTTAGCCCGGTAAGCAAATTAAAAAAAAAACGCAATATGTAGGCTACACGAGAACGGAGACGTCGAGTAACCAAAACAAATGCGTTAAACAAATTCGTACACGTTATTTATCAATTTAACTCTAGAATTAAAGGATATACAACGAGAAACAACGTTTGACAACCTTTAAACAGTTTTAATAACTATCTCAAAAATTGTCGCTCTGATGCAAACAACTGCTGAGTTATCTACTCAAATTTGTTGAACAAAACGACTTACGTATTTTAAACATGCTAACCTTTAGCCCGGTAAGCAAATTAAAAAAAAAACGCAATATGTAGGCTACACGAGAACGGAGACGTCGAGTAACCAAAACAAATGCGTTAAACAAATTCGTACACGTTATTTATCAATTTAACTCTAGCATTAAAGGATATACAACGAGAAACAACGTTTGACAACCTTTAAACAGTTTTAATAACTATCTCAAAAATTGTCGCTCTGATGCAAACAACTGATGAGTTATCTACTTAAATTTGTTGAACAAAACGACTTACGTATTTTAAACTTGCTAACCTTTAGACCGGTAAGCAAATTAAAAAAAAAACGCAATATGTAGGCTACACGAGAACGGAGACGTCGAGTAACCAAAACAAATGCGTTAAACAAATTCGTACACGTTATTTATCAATTTAACTCTAGAATTAAAGGATATACAACGATAAACAACGTTTGACAACCTTTAAACAGTTTTAATAACTATCTCAAAAATTGTCGCTCTGATGCAAACAACTGATGAGTTATCTACTTAAATTTGTTGAACAAAACGACTTACGTATTTTAAACATGCTAACCTTTAGCCCGGAAAGCAAATTAAAAAAAAAACGCAATATGTAGGCTACACGAGAACGGAGACGTCGAGTAACCAAAACAAATACGTTAAACAAATTCGTACACGTTATTTATCAATTTAACTCTAGAATTAAAGGATATACAACGAGAAACAACGTTTGACAACCTTTAAACAGTTTTAATAACTATCTCAAAAATTGTCGCTCTGATGCAAACAACTGATGAGTTATCTACTTAAATTTGTTGAACAAAACGACTTACGTATTTTAAGCATGCTAACCTTTAGCCCGGTAAGCAAATTAAAAAAAAAAACGCAATATGTAGGCTACACGAGAACGGAGACGTCGAGTAACCAAAACAAATGCGTTAAACAAATTCATACACGTTATTTATTAATTTAACTCTAGAATTAAAGGATATACAACGAGAAACAACGTTTGACAACCTTTAAACAGTTTTAATAACTATCTCAAAAATTGTCGCTCTGATGCAAACAACTGATGAGTTATCTACTCAAATTTGTTGAACAAAACGACTTACGTATTTTAAACATGCTAACCTTTAGGCCGGTAAGCAAATTAAAAAAAAAACGCAATATGTAGGCTACACGAGAACGGAGACGTCGAGTAACCAAAACAAATACGTTAAACAAATTCGTACACGTTATTTATCAATTTAACTCTAGAATTAAAGGATATACAACGAGAAACAACGTTTGACAACCTTTAAACAGTTTTAATAACTATCTCAAAAATTGTCGCTCTGATGCAAACAACTGATGAGTTATCTACTTAAATTTGATGAACAAAACGACTTACGTATTTTAAACATGCTAACCTTTAGCCCGGTAAGCAAATTAAAAAAAAAAACGCAATATGTAGGCTACACGAGAACGGAGACGTCGAGTAACCAAAACAAATGCGTTAAACAAATTCGTACACGTTATTTATCAATTTAACTCTAGAATTAAAGGATATACAACGAGAAACAACGTTTGACAAACTTTAAACAGTTTTAATAACTATCTCAAAAATTGTCGCTCTGATGCAAACAACTGATGAGTTATCTACTAAAATTTGTTGAACAAAACGACTTACGTATTTTAAGCATGCTAACCTTTAGCCCGGTAAGCAAATTAAAAAAAAAACGCAATATGTAGGCTACACGAGAAAGGAGACGTCGAGTAACCATCACAAATGCGTTAAACAAATTCGTACACGTTATTTATCAATTTAACTCTAGAATTAAAGGATATACAACGAGAAACAACGTTTGACAACCTTTAAACAGTTTTAATAACTATCTCAAAAATTGTCGCTCTAATGCAAACAACTGATGAGTTATCTAATTAAATTTGATGAACAAAACGACTTACGTATTTTAAACATGCTAACCTTTAGCCCGATAAGCAAATTAAAAAAAAAACGCAATATGTAGGCTACACGAGAACGGAGACGTCGAGTAACCAAAACAAATGCGTTAAACAAATTCGTACACGTTATTTATCAATTTAACTCTAGAATTAAAGGATATACAACGAGAAACAACGTTTGACAAACTTTAAACAGTTTTAATAACTATCTCAAAAATTGTCGCTCTGATGCAAACAACTGCTGAGTTATCTACTCAAATTTGTTGAACAAAACGACTTACGTATTTTAAACATGCTAACCTTTAGGCCGGTAAGCAAATTAAAAAAAAAACGCAATATGTAGGCTACACGAGAACGGAGACGTCGAGTAACCAAAAAAAATGCGTTAAACAAATTCGTACACGTTATTTATCAATTTAACTCTAGAATTAAAGGATATACAACGAGAAACAACGTTTGACAAACTTTAAACAGTTTTAATAACTATCTCAAAAATTGTCGCTCTGATGCAAACAACTGCTGAGTTATCTACTCAAATTTGTTGAACAAAACGACTTACGTATTTTAAACATGCTAACCTTTAGGCCGGTAAGCAAATTAAAAAAAAAACGCAATATGTAGGCTACACGAGAACGGAGACGTCGAGTAACCAAAACAAATGCGTTAAACAAATTCGTACACGTTATTTATCAATTTAATTCTAGAATTAAAGGATATACAACGAGAAACAACGTTTGACAAACTTTAAACAGTTTTAATAACTATCTCAAAAATTGTCGATCTGATGCAAACAACTGATGAGTTATCTACTCAAATTTGTTGAACAAAACGACTTACGTATTTTAAGCATGCTAACCTTTAGCCCGGTAAGCAAATTAAAAAAAAAAACACAATATGTAGGCTACACGAGAAAGGAGACGTCGAGTAACCATCACAAATGCGTTAAACAAATTCGTACACGTTATTTATCAATTTAACTCTAGAATTAAAGGATATACAACGAGAAACAACGTTTGACAACCTTTAAACAGTTTTAATAACTATCTCAAAAATTGTCGCTCTGATGCAAACAACTGATGAGTTATCTACTTAAATTTGATGAACAAAACGACTTACGTATTTTAAACATGCTAACCTTTAGCCCGATAAGCAAATTAAAAAAAAAACGCAATATGTAGGCTACACGAGAACGGAGACGTCGAGTAACCAAAACAAATGCGTTAAACAAATTCGTACACGTTATTTATCAATTTAACTCTAGAATAAAAGGATATACAACGAGAAACAACGTTTGACAACCTTTAAACAGTTTTAATAACTATCTCAAAAATTGTCGCTCTGATGCAAACAACTGATGAGTTATCTACTTAAATTTGATGAACAAAACGACTTACGTATTTTAAACATGCCCGGTAAGCAAATTAAAAAAAAAAACGCAATATGTAGGCTACACGAGAACGGAGACGTCGAGTAACCAAAACAAATGCGTTAAACAAATTCGTACACGTTATTTATCAATTTAACTCTAGAATTAAAGGATATACAACGAGAAACAACGTTTGACAACCTTTAAACAGTTTTAATAACTATCTCAAAAATTATCGCTCTGATGCAAACAACTGATGAGTTATCTACTTAAATTTGATGAACAAAACGACTTACGTATTTTAAACATGCTAACCTTTAGCCCGGTAAGCAAATTAAAAAAAAAACGCAATATGTAGGCTACACGAGAACGGAGACGTCGAGTAACCAAAACAAATGCGTTAAACAAATTCGTTGAACACCGTGGTGTGATGGTAGCGTGCTCCGCTTATCACACCGTATGCCCTGGGTTCAACTCCCGGGCAAAGCAACATCAAAATTTTAGAAACAAGATTTTTCAATTAGAAGAAAATTTTTCTAAGCGGGGTCGCCCCTCGGCAGTGTCTGGCAAGCGCTCCGATTGTATTTCTGCCATGAAAAGCTCTCAGTGAAAACTCATCTGCCTTGCAGATGCCGTTCGGAGTCGGCATAAAACATGTAGGTCCCGTCCGGCCAATTTGTAGGGAAAAATCAAGAGGAGCACGACGCAAATTGGAAGAGAAGCTCGGCCTTAGATCTCTTCGGAGGTTATCGCGCCTTACATTTATTTTTTTTATTTATTTAAACAAATTCGTACACGTTATTTATCAATTTAACTCTAGAATTAAAGGATATACAACGAGAAACAACGTTTGACAACCTTTAAACAGTTTTAATAACTATCTCAAAAATTGTCGCTCTGATGCAAACAACTGCTGAGTTATCTACTCAAATTTGTTGAACAAAACGACTTACGTATTTTAAACATGCTAACCTTTAGCCCGGTAAGCAAATTAAAAAAAAAACGCAATATGTAGGCTACACGAGAACGGAGACGTCGAGTAACCAAAACAAATGCGTTAAACAAATTCGTACACGTTATTTATCAATTTAACTCTAGAATTAAAGGATATACAACGAGAAACAACGTTTGACAACCTTTAAACAGTTTTAATAACTATCTCAAAAATTGTCGCTCTGATGCAAACAACTGCTGAGTTATCTGCTCAAATTTGTTGAACAAAACGACTTACGTATTTTAAACATGCTAACCTTTAGCCCGGTAAGCAAATTAAAAAAAAAACGCAATATGTAGGCAACACGAGAACGGAGACATCGAGTAACCAAAACAAATGCGTTAAACAAATTCGTACACGTTATTTATCAATTTAACTCTAGAATTAAAGGATATACAACGAGAAACAACGTTTGACAACCTTTAAACAGTTTTAATAACTATCTCAAAAATTGTCGCTCTGATGCAAACAACTGATGAGTTATCTACTCAAATTTGTTGAACAAAACGACTTACGTATTTTAAGCATGCTAACCTTTAGCCCGGTAAGCAAATTAAAAAAAAAAAACGCAATATGTAGGCTACACGAGAACGGAGACGTCGAGTAACCAAAACAAATGCGTTAAACAAATTCGTACACGTTATTTATCAATCTAACTCTAGAATTAAAGGATATACAACGAGAAACAACGTTTGACAACCTTTAAACAGTTTTAATAACTATCTCAAAAATTGTCGCTCTGATGCAAACAACTGATGAGTTATCTACTTAAATTTGTTGAACAAAACGACTTACGTATTTTAAACTTGCTAACCTTTAGCCCGGTAAGCAAATTAAAAAAAAAACGCAATATGTAGGCTACACGAGAACGGAGACGTCGAATAACCAAAACAAATGCGTTAAACAAATTCGTACACGTTATTTATCAATTTAACTCTAGAATTAAAGGATATACAACGAGAAACAACGTTTGACAACCTTTAAACAGTTTTAATAACTATCTCAAAAATTGTCGCTCTGATGCAAACAACTGATGAGTTATCTACTTAAATTTGTTGAACAAAGCGACTTACGTATTTTAAACATGCTAACCTTTAGCCCGGTAAGCAAATTAAAAAAAAAACGCAATATGTAGGCTACACGAGAACGGAGACGTCGAGTAACCAAAACAAATACGTTAAACAAATTCGTACACGTTATTTATCAATTTAACTCTAGAATTAAAGGATATACAACGAGAAACAACGTTTGACAACCTTTAAACAGTTTTAATAACTATCTCAAAAATTGTCGCTCTGATGCAAACAACTGATGAGTTATCTACTTAAATTTGTTGAACAAAACGACTTACGTATTTTAAGCATGCTAACCTTTAGCCCGGTAAGCAAATTAAAAAAAAAAAACGCAATATGTAGGCTACACGAGAACGGAGACGTCGAGTAACCAAAACAAATGCGTTAAACAAATTCGTACACGTTATTTATCAATTTAACTCTAGAATTAAAGGATATACAACGAGAAACAACGTTTGACAACCTTTAAACAGTTTTAATAACTATCTCAAAAATTGTCGCTCTGATGCAAACAACTGCTGAGTTATCTACTCAAATTTGTTGAACAAAACGACTTACGTATTTTAAACATGCTAACCTTTAGCCCGGTAAGCAAATTAAAAAAAAAACGCAATATGTAGGCTACACGAGAACGGAGACGTCGAGTAACCAAAACAAATGCGTTAAACAAATTCGTACACGTTATTTATCAATTTAACTCTAGAATTAAAGGATATACAACGAGAAACAACGTTTGACAACCTTTAAACAGTTTTAATAACTATCTCAAAAATTGTCGCTCTGATGCAAACAACTGATGAGTTATCTACTTAAATTTGATGAACAAAACGACTTACGTATTTTAAACATGCTAACCTTTAGCCCGGTAAGCAAATTTAAAAAAAAAAACGCATTATGTAGGCTACACGAGAACGGAGACGTCGAGTAACCAAAACAAATGCGTTAAACAAATTCGTACACGTTATTTATCAATTTAACTCTAGAATTAAAGGATATACAACGAGAAACAACGTTTGACAACCTTTAAACAGTTTTAATAACTATCTCAAAAATTGTCGCTCTGATGCAAACAACTGATGAGTTATCTACTTAAATTTGATGAACAAAACGACTTACTTATTTTAAACATGCTAACCTTTAGCCCGGTAAGCAAATTAAAAAAAAAACGCAATATGTAGGCTACACGAGAACGGAGACGTCGAGTAACCAAAACAAATGCGTTAAACAAATTCGTACACGTTATTTATCAATTTAACTCTAGAATTAAAGGATATACAACGAGAAACAACGTTTAACAACCTTTAAACAATTTTAATAACTATCTCAAAAATTGTCGCTCTGATGCAAACAACTGATGAGTTATCTACTCAAATTTGTTGAACAAAACGACTTACGTATTTTAAACATGCTAACCTTTAGCCCGGTAAGCAAATTAAAAAAAAAACGCAATATGTAGGCTACACGAGAACGGAGACATCGAGTAACCAAAACAAATGCGTTAAACAAATTCGTACACGTTATTTATCAATTTAACTCTAGAATTAAAGGACATACAACGAGAAACAACGTTTGACAACCTTTAAACAGTTTTAATAACTATCTCAAAAATTGTTGCTCTGATGCAAACAACTGCTGAGTTATCTACTCAAATTTGTTGAACAAAACGACTTACGTATTTTAAACATGCTAACCTTTAGCCCGGTAAGCAAATTAAAAAAAAAAACGCAATATGTAGGCTACACGAGAACGGAGACGTCGAGTAACCAAAACAAATGCGTTAAACAAATTCGTACACGTTATTTATCAATTTAACTCTAGAATTAAAGGATATACAACGAGAAACAACGTTTGACAACCTTTAAACAGTTTTAATAACTATCTCAAAAATTGTCGCTCTGATGCACCATCGTAACACACATTTACCAACAAGATATTCGCAAAATACGACTCCGAGCTTGTTAGATTTCTTTATCACGTCAAGCCCGGACCATGTTCTTAAGTTTGACCAAATTAGCTTTATTTCGGACCATGACTTAGTTTTTTGTACACTGGATGTTACCTTTAATTGCCCTGTTGATACTCTTACTACTGTATATCGTGATTTTAAGTCTATAAATGTACGCTCGTTGTTTTGGGATTTGTCTAATGTCGACTGGACCGCGTGTTGGAGTATTGCTACGGTGGATGCGAAGCTGAACTTTTTGAATAAAACTCTTGGTAAACTTTATGATACACACGTCCCTCTAAAAAAAGTGAGTGTTAAAGCTAACTCTGTTCCTTGGTATAACGGCAAAGTGAGATATGCAATTAAAAATCGTAACAAGCTTTACTCCAAGTGGAAGAGGAGCAAAACCGTGGTTGCCTGGTCGCAGTATAAAATCGCCCGGAATAAAGCCACTGATATTACCAGAAAAGCGAAACAGATGTACTGCGACTATAAGCTAAACCCCTCACTACCTCCAAAAGACTTATGGCGCAATTTGAAAAATCTAAATATACATGGTAAGCAGCAATCTGAGTGTCAGGTTGATCCGGATACCCTTAATGACTATTTTGTTAGCTCAGGCAACCGCCGGGTCAATCCTGTACCTTATCATATAACCAGAAACCTTTCACCGGAGATTAACTTTGAGTTTAGGGAAGTGTCGGAGGAAGAGGTTCTAAAATCACTTATGACCATTAAGTCCAATGCAATTGGTGAAGACGGAATATGTTTGAAATTCGTGAAACTATTGCTGCCATATGTTTTAGGAACTCTCACACATATTATTAACCACTGCTTCACAACGTCATGTTTTCCAAAGGAATGGAAAAAGGCGTTGATTATTCCCGTCGCAAAAATAAATAATGCAGTCGAGCTTAGTAATTATAGGCCTATTAGCATCTTATCTGCTTTTGCAAAAGTGTGTGAGTCCTTGATGGCCTCTCAAATTTCAAAATATGTCCTAGATCAACATCTTTTAAGCCCATTCCAATCAGGGTTTAGATCCAAGCATAGTTGCTCTACTGCAATAATAAAAATACTTGACGATATAAGAGTAAAATTCGATAATAGTGACCTTACTCTCCTGTGTCTCCTTGATTTCTCTAAAGCATTTGACTCAGTCAGCCATAGCCTCCTATGCAAAAAGCTTGAGTCCTATTTTGGCTTCTCTGACAGTTCTGTAAAGCTTATGGCTAGTTATTTGGCGAGAAGGACCCAGAGAGTGTTATGCAAAGGCTCTGCATCAAAACCATGTACTGTTTCCTCGGGTGTACCACAAGGCTCTGTACTAGGCCCTCTCCTGTTTAGTCTTTTTGTCAATGATGTGTTCTCTGTTTGCCAGTACGTAAATATCCATGCCTATGCCGATGACATTCAATTATATTTGTCTAGCCGTGTTGGTCTCGTCGAGGATTTGTGTTTTAAAATTAATAGTGATTTGTCTGCAATTTCGAAATGGGCGTTTGAAAACTGTCTCTGTTTAAATGCTCAAAAGTCCTATGTGTTGCCCATTAGTAACAGTGTTGTGCACGTTGAAGATATTCCTAAATTGTTAGTTGGAAATAGTGTTCTTCCGTTTACTGACAAAATTAGGAATTTAGGTTTTGTGATAAATTCTAAAATGAACTGTGTTGACCACGTTAATAAAGTCGTGAGTAGTGTTTATTCGGTTTTACGCAGATTAAGAATGTCTGCCTCGTTTACTCCCTTAGAGACAAGAAAAAAGCTAGCTGTTCAGCTTATAGTCCCACACATAACGTACTCAGAGCTAGTTTATAGTCAGTTTGATTCTGCCTCGTACCACAAAATTGATGTTGCGTTCAACAATATCACGCGTTATGTCTACGGCCTAAGGAAATATGATCACATCTCTCTATTTAAGCGCGAAATACTAGGATGCAGCATTTTTGAGTACATTGAGGCGCGAAACTGTATTTATATGTTCAAGCTCATCGAGTTCAAAACCCCTCAATATCTTTACGAAAAGCTTAAATTCCCAAAGTCTTGTAGGCACCGCAATCTGATAATCCCCAAATATTACTATCTGGCCTCATCGAGCCTATTTTTTGTAAATGCTGTAAGGCTTTGGAACTCTATACCTGATTTTCTCAAGGGTGCTTTGAGTAGGAGCAATTACAATAAGGTGATCCATGATTACTTCAGCTCAGCGTGAATATTGTGATTTCAACATAACTGCATGACTACATCTCTTTCACTTCCTATCTCTGTTTTTTCTTTCCTACCATATTTAAATGGCTCTACTCTTTAGTCTTAAGTGTATATTTAAGGCTTAACATTAAGTTTAGATTTAACATTAATATGAATTATAAGAAAATCGTTTTATTGTTAATCTTAAGCTCGAATTTAGTTTTATGGTAATTATATTGTATTTATAAAACGGACGATGTGCTATAAAAGACTCCGTCTTACTGTCACAACCACTTTTTTCAACTAATAAATTTGAATTTGAACTTGAACTGCTGAGTTATCTGCTCAAATTTGTTGAACAAAACGACTTACGTATTTTAAACATGCTAACCTTTAGCCCGGTAAGCAAATTAAAAAAAAAACGCAATATGTAGGCAACACGAGAACGGAGACGTCGAGTAACCAAAACAAATGCGTTAAACAAATTCGTACACGTTATTTATCAATTTAACTCTAGAATTAAAGGATATACAACGAGAAACAACGTTTGACAACCTTTAAACAGTTTTAATAACTATCTCAAAAATTGTCGCTCTGATGCAAACAACTGATGAGTTATCTACTCAAATTTGTTGAACAAAACGACTTACGTATTTTAAGCATGCTAACCTTTAGCCCGGTAAGCAAATTAAAAAAAAACGCAATATGTAGGCTACACGAGAACGGAGACGTCGAGTAACCAAAACAAATGCGTTAAACAAATTCGTACACGCTATTTATCAATCTAACTCTAGAATTAAAGGATATACAACGAGAAACAACGTTTGACAACCTTTAAACAGTTTTAATAACTATCTCAAAAATTGTCGCTCTGATGCAAACAACTGATGAGTTATCTACTTAAATTTGTTGAACAAAACGACTTACGTATTTTAAACTTGCTAACCTTTAGCCCGGTAAGCAAATTAAAAAAAAACGCAATATGTAGGCTACACGAGAACGGAGACGTCGAATAACCAAAACAAATGCGTTAAACAAATTCGTACACGTTATTTATCAATTTAACTCTAGAATTAAAGGATATACAACGAGAAACAACGTTTGACAACCTTTAAACAGTTTTAATAACTATCTCAAAAATTGTCGCTCTGATGCAAACAACTGATGAGTTATCTACTTAAATTTGTTGAACAAAGCGACTTACGTATTTTAAACATGCTAACCTTTAGCCCGGTAAGCAAATTAAAAAAAAAACGCAATATGTAGGCTACACGAGAACGGAGACGTCGAGTAACCAAAACAAATACGTTAAACAAATTCGTACACGTTATTTATCAATTTAACTCTAGAATTAAAGGATATACAACGAGAAACAACGTTTGACAACCTTTAAACAGTTTTAATAACTATCTCAAAAATTGTCGCTCTGATGCAAACAACTGATGAGTTATCTACTTAAATTTGTTGAACAAAACGACTTACGTATTTTAAGCATGCTAACCTTTAGCCCGGTAAGCAAATTAAAAAAAAAAAACGCAATATGTAGGCTACACGAGAACGGAGACGTCGAGTAACCAAAACAAATGCGTTAAACAAATTCGTACACGTTATTTATCAATTTAACTCTAGAATTAAAGGATATACAACGAGAAACAACGTTTGACAACCTTTAAACAGTTTTAATAACTATCTCAAAAATTGTCGCTCTGATGCAAACAACTGCTGAGTTATCTACTCAAATTTGTTGAACAAAACGACTTACGTATTTTAAACATGCTAACCTTTAGCCCGGTAAGCAAATTAAAAAAAAAACGCAATATGTAGGCTACACGAGAACGGAGACGTCGAGTAACCAAAACAAATGCGTTAAACAAATTCGTACACGTTATTTATCAATTTAACTCTAGAATTAAAGGATATACAACGAGAAACAACGTTTGACAACCTTTAAACAGTTTTAATAACTACCTCAAAAATTGTCGCTCTGATGCAAACAACTGATGAGTTATCTACTTAAATTTGATGAACAAAACGACTTACGTATTTTAAACATGCTAACCTTTAGCCCGGTAAGCAAATTTAAAAAAAAAAAACGCATTATGTAGGCTACACGAGAACGGAGACGTCGAGTAACCAAAACAAATGCGTTAAACAAATTCGTACACGTTATTTATCAATTTAACTCTAGAATTAAAGGATATACAACGAGAAACAACGTTTGACAACCTTTAAACAGTTTTAATAACTATCTCAAAAATTGTCGCTCTGATGCAAACAACTGATGAGTTATCTACTTAAATTTGATGAACAAAACGACTTACGTATTTTAAACATGCTAACCTTTAGCCCGGTAAGCAAATTAAAAAAAAAAACGCAATATGTAGGCTACACGAGAACGGAGACGTCGAGTAACCAAAACAAATGCGTTAAACAAATTCGTACACGTTATTTATCAATTTAACTCTAGAATTAAAGGATATACAACGAGAAACAACGTTTAACAACCTTTAAACAATTTTAATAACTATCTCAAAAATTGTCGCTCTGATGTAAACAACTGATGAGTTATCTACTCAAATTTGTTGAACAAAACGACTTACGTATTTTAAACATGCTAACCTTTAGCCCGGTAAGCAAATTAAAAAAAAAACGCAATATGTAGGCTACACGAGAACGGAGACATCGAGTAACCAAAACAAATGCGTTAAACAAATTCGTACACGTTATTTATCAATTTAACTCTAGAATTAAAGGACATACAACGAGAAACAACGTTTGACAACCTTTAAACAGTTTTAATAACTATCTCAAAAATTGTTGCTCTGATGCAAACAACTGCTGAGTTATCTACTCAAATTTGTTGAACAAAACGACTTACGTATTTTAAACATGCTAACCTTTAGCCCGGTAAGCAAATTAAAAAAAAAAACGCAATATGTAGGCTACACGAGAACGGAGACGTCGAGTAACCAAAACAAATGCGTTAAACAAATTCGTACACGTTATTTATCAATTTAACTCTAGAATTAAAGGATATACAACGAGAAACAACGTTTGACAACCTTTAAACAGTTTTAATAACTATATCAAAAATTGTCGCTCTGATGCACCATCGTAACACACATTTACCAACAAGATATTCGCAAAATACGACTCCGAGCTTGTTAGATCTCTTTATCACGTCAAGCCCGGACCATGTTCTTAAGTTTGACCAAATTAGCTTTATTTCGGACCATGACTTAGTTTTTTGTACACTGGATGTTACCTTTAATTGCCCTGTTGATACTCTTACTACTGTATATCGTGATTTTAAGTCTATAAATGTACGCTCGTTGTTTTGGGATTTGTCTAATGTCGACTGGACCGCGTGTTGGAGTATTGCTGCGGTGGATGCGAAGCTGAACTTTTTGAATAAAACTCTTGGTAAACTTTATGATACACACGTCCCTCTAAAAAAAGTGAGTGTTAAAGCTAACTCTGTTCCTTGGTATAACGGCAAAGTGAGATATGCAATTAAAAATCGTAACAAGCTTTACTCCAAGTGGAAGAGGAGCAAAACCGTGGTTGCCTGGTCGCAGTATAAAATCGCCCGGAATAAAGCCACTGATATTACCAGAAAAGCGAAACAGATGTACTGCGACTATAAGCTAAACCCCTCACTACCTCCAAAAGACTTATGGCGCAATTTGAAAAATCTAAATATACATGGTAAGCAGCAATCTGAGTGTCAGGTTGATCCGGATACCCTTAATGACTATTTTGTTAGCTCAGGCAATCGCCGGGTCAATCCTGTACCTTATCATATAACCAGAAACCTTTCACCGGAGATTAACTTTGAGTTTAGGGAAGTGTCGGAGGAAGAGGTTCTAAAATCACTTATGACCATTAAGTCCAATGCAATTGGTGAAGACGGAATATGTTTGAAATTCGTGAAACTATTGCTGCCATATGTTTTAGGAACTCTCACACATATTATTAACCACTGCTTCGCAACGTCATGTTTTCCAAAGGAATGGAAAAAGGCGTTGATTATTCCCGTCGCAAAAATAAATAATGCAGTCGAGCTTAGTAATTATAGGCCTATTAGCATCTTATCTGCTTTTGCAAAAGTGTGTGAGTCCTTGATGGCCTCTCAAATTTCAAAATATGTCCTAGATCACCATCTTTTAAGCCCATTCCAATCAGGGTTTAGATCCAAGCATAGTTGCTCTACTGCAATAATAAAAATACTTGACGATATAAGAGTAAAATTCGATAATAGTGACCTTACTCTCCTGTGTCTCCTTGATTTCTCTAAAGCATTTGACTCAGTCAGCCATAGTCTCCTATGCAAAAAGCTTGAGTCCTATTTTGGCTTCTCTGACAGTTCTGTAAAGCTTATGGCTAGTTATTTGGCGAGAAGGACCCAGAGAGTGTTATGCAAAGGCTCTGCATCAAAACCATGTACTGTTTCCTCGGGTGTACCACAAGGCTCTGTACTAGGCCCTCTCCTGTTTAGTCTTTTTGTCAATGATGTGTTCTCTGTTTGCCAGTACGTAAATATCCATGCCTATGCCGATGACATTCAACTATATTTGTCTAGCCGTGTTGGTCTCGTCGAGGATTTGTGTTTTAAAATTAATAGTGATTTGTCTGCAATTTCGAAATGGGCGTTTGAAAACTGTCTCTGTTTAAATGCTCAAAAGTCCTATGTGTTGCCCATTAGTAACAGTGTTGTGCACGTTGAAGATATTCCTAAATTGTTAGTTGGAAATAGTGTTCTTCCGTTTACTGACAAAATTAGGAATTTAGGTTTTGTGATAAATTCTAAAATGAACTGTGTTGACCACGTTAATAAAGTCGTGAGTAGTGTTTATTCGGTTTTACGCAGATTAAGAATGTCTGCCTCGTTTACTCCCTTAGAGACAAGAAAAAAGCTAGCTGTTCAGCTTATAGTCCCACACATAACGTACTCAGAGCTAGTTTATAGTCAGTTTGATTCTGCCTCGTACCACAAAATTGATGTTGCGTTCAACAATATCACGCGTTATGTCTACGGCCTAAGGAAATATGATCACATCTCTCTACTTAAGCGCGAAATACTAGGATGCAGCATTTTTGAGTACATTGAGGCGCGAAACTGTATTTATATGTTCAAGCTCATCGAGTTCAAAACCCCTCAATATCTTTACGAAAAGCTTAAATTCCCAAAGTCTTGTAGGCACCGCAATCTGATAATCCCCAAATATTACTATCTGGCCTCATCGAGGCTATTTTTTGTAAATGCTGTAAGGCTTTGGAACTCTATACCTGATTTTCTCAAGGGTGCTTTGAGTAGGAGCAATTACAATAAGGTGATCCATGATTACTTCAGCTCAGCGTGAATATTGTGATTTCAACATAACTGTATGACTACATCTCTTTCACTTCCTATCTCTGTTTTTTCTTTCCTACCATATTTAAATGGCTCTACTCTTTAGTCTTAAGTGTATATTTAAGGCTTAACATTAAGTTTAGATTTAACATTAATATGAATTATAAGAAAATCGTTTTATTGTTAATCTTAAGCTCGAATTTAGTTTTATGGTAATTATATTGTATTTATAAAACGGACGATGTGCTATAAAAGACTCCGTCTTACTGTCACAACCACTTTTTTCAACTAATAAATTTGAATTTGAACTTGAACTGCTGAGTTATCTGCTCAAATTTGTTGAACAAAACGACTTACGTATTTTAAACATGCTAACCTTTAGCCCGGTAAGCAAATTAAAAAAAAAACGCAATATGTAGGCAACACGAGAACGGAGACGTCGAGTAACCAAAACAAATGCGTTAAACAAATTCGTACACGTTATTTATCAATTTAACTCTAGAATTAAAGGATATACAACGAGAAACAACGTTTGACAACCTTTAAACAGTTTTAATAACTATCTCAAAAATTGTCGCTCTGATGCAAACAACTGATGAGTTATCTACTCAAATTTGTTGAACAAAACGACTTACGTATTTTAAGCATGCTAACCTTTAGCCCGGTAAGCAAATTAAAAAAAAAATGCAATATGTAGGCTACACGAGAACGGAGACGTCGAGTAACCAAAACAAATGCGTTAAACAAATTCGTACACGTTATTTATCAATCTAACTCTAGAGTTAAAGGATATACAACGAGAAACAACGTTTGACAACCTTTAAACAGTTTTAATAACTATCTCAAAAATTGTCGCTCTGATGCAAACAACTGATGAGTTATCTACTTAAATTTGATGAACAAAACGACTTACGTATTTTAAACATGCTAACCTTTAGCCCGGTAAGCAAATTAAAAAAAAAACGCAATATGTAGGCTACACGAGAACGGAGACGTCGAGTAACCAAAACAAATGCGTTAAACAAATTCATACACTTTATTTATCAATTTAAATCTAGAATTAAAGGATATACAACGAGAAACAACGTTTGACAACCTTTAAACAGTTTTAATAACTATCTCAAAAATTGTCGCTCTGATGCAAACAACTGATGAGTTATCTACTTAAATTTGTTGAACAAAACGACTTACGTATTTTAAGCATGCTAACCTTTAGCCCGGTAAGCAAATTAAAAAAAAAACGCAATATGTAGGCTACACGAGAACGGAGATGTCGAGTAACCAAAACAAATGCGTTAAACAAATTCGTACACGTTATTTATCAATTTAAGTCTAGAATTAAAGGATATACAACGAGAAACAACGTTTGACAACCTTTAAACAGTTTTAATAACTATCTCAAAAATTGTCGCTCTGATGCAAACAACTGATGAGTTATCTACTCAAATTTGTTGAACAAAACGACTTACGTATTTTAAACATGCTAACCTTTAGCCCGGTAAGCAAATTAAAAAAAAACGCAATATGTAGGCTACACGAGAACGGAGACGTCGAGTAACCAAAACAAATGCGTTAAACAAATTCGTACACGTTATTTATCAATTTAACTCTAGAATTAAAGAATATACAACAAGAAACAACGTTTGACAACCTTTAAACAGTTTTAATAACTATCTCAAAAATTGTCGCTCTGATGCAAACAACTGATGAGTTATCTACTTAAATTTGTTGAACAAAACGACTTACGTATTTTAAACATGCTAACCTTTAGCCCGGTAAGCAAATTAAAAAAAAAACGCAATATGTAGGCTACACGAGAACGGAGACGTCGAGTAACCAAAACAAATGCGTTAAACAAATTCGTACACGTTATTTATCAATTTAACTCTAGAATTAAAGGATATACAACGAGAAACAACGTTTGACAACCTTTAAACAGTTTTAAAAACTATCTCAAAAATTGTCGCTCTGATGCAAACAACTGATGAGTTATCTACTTAAATTTGATGAACAAAACGACTTACGTATTTTAAACATGCTAACCTTTAGCCCGGTAAGCAAATTAAAAAAAAAACGCAATATGTAGGCTACACGAGAACGGAGACGTCGAGTAACCAAAACAAATGCGTTAAACAAATTCGTACACGTTATTTATCAATTTAACTCTAGAGTTAAAGGATATACAACGAGAAACAACGTTTGGCAACCTTTAAACAGTTTTAATAACTATCTCAAAAATTGTCGCTCTGATGCAAACAACTACTGAGTTATCTACTCAAATTTGTTGAACAAAACGACTTACGTATTTTAAACATGCTAACCTTTAGCCCGGTAAGCAAATTAAAAAAAAAACGCAATATGTAGGCTACACGAGAACGGAGACGTCGAGTAACCAAAACAAATGCGTTAAACAAATTCGTACACGTTATTTATCAATTTAACTCTAGAATTAAAGGATATACAACGAGAAACAACGTTTGACAACCTTTAAACAGTTTTAATAACTATCTCAAAAATTGTCGCTCTGATGCAAACAACTGATGAGTTATCTACTTAAATTTGATGAACAAAACGACTTACGTATTTTAAACATGCTAACCTTTAGCCCGGTAAGCAAATTAAAAAAAAAACGCAATATGTAGGCTACACGAGAACGGAGATGTCGAGTAACCAAAACAAATGCGTTAAACAAATTCGTACACGTTATTTATCAATTTAACTCTAGAATTAAAGGATATACAACGAGAAACAATGTTTGACAACCTTTAAACAGTTTTAATAACTATCTCAAAAATTGTCGCTCTGATGCAAACAACTGCTGAGTTATCTACTCAAATTTGTTGAACAAAACGACTTACGTATTTTAAACATGCTAACCTTTAGCCCGGTAAGCAAATTAAAAAAAAAACGCAATATGTAGGCTACACGAGAACGGAGACGTCGAGTAACCAAAACAAATGCGTTAAACAAATTCGTACACGTAATTTATCAATTTAACTCTAGAATTAAAGGATATACAACGAGAAACGACGTTTGACAACCTTTAAACAGTTTTAATAACTATCTCAAAAATTGTCGCTCTGATGCAAACAACTGATGAGTTATCTACTTAAATTTGTTGAACAAAACGACTTACGTATTTTAAACATGCTAACCTTTAGCCCGGTAAGCAAATTAAAAAAAAAACGCAATATGTAGGCTACACGAGAACGGAGACGTCGAGTAACCAAAACAAATGCGTTAAACAAATTCGAACACGTTATTTATCAATTTAACTCTAGAATTAAAGGATATACAACGAGAAACAACGTTTGACAACCTTTAAACAGTTTTAATAACTATCTCAAAAACTGTCGCTCTGATGCAAACAACTGATGAGTTATCTACTTAAATTTGTTGAACAAAACGACTTACGTATTTTAAACATGCTAACCTTTAGCCCGGTAAGCAAATTAAAAAAAAAGCAATATGTAGGCTACACGAGAACGGAGACGTCGAGTAACCAAAACAAATACGTTAAACAAATTCGTACACGTTATTTATCAATTTAACTCTATAATTAAAGGATATACAACGAGAAACAACGTTTGACAACCTTTAAACAGTTTTAATAACTATCTCAAAAATTGTCGCTCTGATGCAAACAACTGATGAGTTATCTACTTAAATTTGTTGAACAAAACGACTTACGTATTTTAAGCATGCTAACCTTTAGCCCGGTAAGCAAATTAAAAAAAAAACGCAATATGTAGGCTACACGAGAACGGAGACGTCGAGTAACCAAAACAAATGCGTTAAACAAATTCGTACACGTTATTTATCAATTTAACTCTAGAATTAAAGGATATACAACGAGAAACAACGTTTGACAACCTTTAAACAGTTTTAATAACTATCTCAAAAATTGTCGCTCTGATGCAAACAACTGCTGAGTTATCTACTCAAATTTGTTGAACAAAACGACTTACGTATTTTAAACATGCTAACCTTTAGCCCGGTAAGCAAATTAAAAAAAAAACGCAATATGTAGGCTACACGAGAACGGAGACGTCGAGTAACCAAAACAAATGCGTTAAACAAATTCGTACACGTTATTTATCAATTTAACTCTAGAATTAAAGGATATACAACGAGAAACAACGTTTGACAACCTTTAAACAGTTTTAATAACTATCTCAAAAATTGTCGCTCTGATGAAAACAAATGATGAGTTATCTACTTTAATTTGATGAACAAAACGACTTACGTATTTTAAACATGCTAACCTTTAGCCCGGTAAGCAAATTAAAAAAAAACGCAATATGTAGGCTACACGAGAACGGAGACGTCGAGTAACCAAAACAAATGCGTTAAACAAATTCGTACACGTTATTTATCAATTTAACTCTAGAATTCAAGGATATACAACGAGAAACAACGTTTGACAACCTTTAAACAGTTTTAATAACTATCTCAAAAATTGTCGCTCTGATGCAAACAACCGATGAGTTATCTACTTAAATTTGTTGAACAAAACGACTTACGTATTTTAAACATCCTAACCTTTAGCCCGGTAAGCAAATTAAAAAAAAAACGCAATATGTAAGCTACACGAGAACGGAGACGTCGAGTAACCAAAACAAATGCGTTAAACAAATTCGTACACGTTATTTATCAATTTAACTCTAGAATTAAAGGATATACAACGAGAAACAACGTTTGACAACCTTTAAACAGTTTTAATAACTATCTCAAAAATTGTCGCTCTGATGCAAACAACTGATGAGTTATCTACTTAAATTTGATGAACAAAACGACTTACGTATTTTAAACATGCTAACCTTTAGCCCGGTAAGCAAATTAAAAAAAAAAACGCAATATGTAGGCTACACGAGAACAGAGACGTCGAGTAACCAAAACAAATGCGTTAAACAAATTCGTACACGTTATTTATCAATTTAACTCTAGAATTAAAGGATATACAACGAGAAACAACGTTTGACAACCTTTAAACAGTTTTAATAACTATCTCAAAAATTATCGCTCTGATGCGAACAACTGATGAGTTATCTACTTAAATTTGTTGAGCAAAACGACTTACGTATTTTAAGCATGCTAACCTTTAGCCCGGTAAGCAAATTAAAAAAAAAACGCAATATGTAGGCTACACGAGAACGGAGACGTCGAGTAACCAAAACAAATGCGTTAAACAAATTCGTACACGTTATTTATCAACTTAACTCTAGAATTAAAGGATATACAACGAGAAACAACGTTTGACAACCTTTAAACAGTTTTAATAACTATCTCAAAAATTGTCGCTCTGATGCAAACAACTGATGAGTTATCTACTTAAATTTGTTGAACAAAACGACTTACGTATTTTAAGCATGCTAACCTTTAGTCCGGTAAGCAAATTAAAAAAATAAAACGCAATATGTAGGCTACACGAGAACGGAGACGTCGAGTAACCAAAACAAATGCGTTAAACAAATTCGTACACGTTATTTATCAATTTAAGTCTAGAATTAAAGGATATACAACGAGAAACAACGTTTGACAACCTTTAAACAGTTTTAATAACTATCTCAAAAATTGTCGCTCTGATGCAAACAACTGATGAGTTATCTACTTAAATTTGTTGAACAAAACGACTTACATACGTATTTTAAACATGCTAACCTTTAGCCCGGTAAGCAAATTAAAAAAAAAACGCAATATGTAGGCTACACGAGAACGGAGACGTCGAGTAACCAAAACAAATGCGTTTAACAAATTCGTACACGTTATTTATCAATTTAACTCTAGAATTAAAGGATATACAACGAGAAACAACGTTTGACAACCTTTAAACAGTTTTAATAACTATCTCAAAAATTGTCGTTCTGATGCAAACAACTGATGAGTTATCTACTTAAATTTGATGAAAAAAACGAATTACGTATTTTAAACATGCTAACCTTTAGCCCGGTAAGCAAATTAAAAAAAAAACGCAATATGTAGGCTACACGAGAACGTAGACGTCGAGTAACCAAAACAAATGCGTTAAACAAATTCGTACACGTTATTTATCAATTTAACTCTAGAATTAAAGGATATACAACGAGAAACAACGTTTGACAACCTTTAAACAGTTTTAATAACTATCTCAAAAATTGTCGCTCTGATGCAAACAACTGCTGAGTTATCTACTCAAATTTGTTGAACAAAACGACTTACGTATTTTAAACATGCTAACCTTTAGCCCGGTAAGCAAATTAAAAAAAAAACGCAATATGTAGGCTACACGAGAACGGAGACGTCGAGTAACCAAAACAAATGCGTTAAACAAATTCGTACACGTTATTTATCAATTTAACTCTAGAATTAAAGGATATACAACGAGAAACAACGTTTGACAACCTTTAAACAGTTTTAATAACTATCTCAAAAATTGTCGCTCTGATGCAAACAACTGATGAGTTATCTACTTAAATTTGTTGAACAAAACGACTTACGTATTTTAAACATGCTAACCTTTAGCCCGGTAAGCAAATTAAAAAAAAAACGCAATATGTAGGCTACACGAGAACGGAGACGTCGAGTAACCAAAACAAATGCGTTAAACAAATTCGTACACGTTATTTATCAATTTAACTCTAGAATTAAAGGATATACAACGAGAAACAACGTTTGACAACCTTTAAACAGTTTTAATAACTATCTCAAAAATTGTCGCTCTGATGCAAACAACTGATGAGTTATCTACTTAAATTTGTTGAACAAAACGACTTACGTATTTTAAACATGCTAACCTTTAGCCCGGTAAGCAAATTAAAAAAAAACGCAATATGTAGGCTACACGAGAACGGAGACGTCGAGTAAACAAAACAAATGCGTTAAACAAATTCATACACGTTATTTATCAATTTAACTCTAGGATTAAAGGATATACAACGAGAAACAACGTTTGACAACTTTTAAACAGTTTTAATAACTATCTCAAAAATTGTCGCTCTGATGCAAACAACTGATGAGTTATCTACTTAAATTTGATGAACAAAACGACTTACGTATTTTAAACATGCTAACCTTTAGCCCGGTAAGCAAATTGAAAAAAAAAACGCAATATGTATGCTACACGAGAACAGAGACGTCGAGTAACCAAAACAAATGCGTTAAACAAATTCGTACACGTTATTTATCAATTTAACTCTAGAATTAAAGGATATACAACGAGAAACAACGTTTGACAACCTTTAATAACTATCTCAAAAATTGTCGCTCTGATGCAAACAACTGATGAGTTATCTACTTAAATTTGATGAACAAAACGACTTACGTATTTTAAACATGCTAACCTTTAGCCCGGTAAGCAAATTAAAAAAAAAAACGCAATATGTAGGCTACACGAGAACGGAGACGTCGAGTAACCAAAACAAATGTGTTAAACAAATTCGTACACGTTATTTATCAATTTAACTCTAGAATTAAAGGATATACAACGAGAAACAACGTTTGACAACCTTTAAACAGTTTTAATAACTATCTCAAAAATTGTCGCTCTGATGCAAACAACTGATGAGTTATCTACTTAAATTTATTGAACAAAACGACTTACGTATTTTAAGCATGCTAACCTTTAGCCCGGTAAGCAAATAAAAAAAAAATGCAATATGTAGGCTACACGAGAACGGAGACGTCGAGTAACCAAAACAAATGCGTTAAACAAATTCGTACACGTTATTTATCAATTTAAATCTAGAATTAAAGGATATACAACGAGAAACAACGTTTGACAACCTTTAAACAGTTTTAATAACTATCTCAAAAATTGTCGCTCTGATGCAAACAACTGCTGAGTTATCTACTCAAATTTGTTGAACAAAACGACTTACGTATTTTAAACATGCTAACCTTTAGCCCGGTAAGCAAATTAAAAAAAAAACGCAATATGTAGGCTACACGAGAACGGAGACGTCGAGTAACCAAAACAAATGCGTTAAACAAATTCGTACACGTTATTTATCAATTTAACTCTAGAATTAAAGGATATACAACGAGAAACAACGTTTGACAACCTTTAAACAGTTTTAATAACTATCTCAAAAATTGTCGCTCTGATGCAAACAACTGATGAGTTATCTACTCAAATTTGTTGAACAAAACGACTTACGTATTTTAAACATGCTAACCTTTAGCCCGGTAAGCAAATTAAAAAAAAAACGCAATATGTAGGCTACACGAGAACGGAGACGTCGAGTAACCAAAACAAATGCGTTAAACAAATTCGTACACGTTATTTATCAATTTAACTCTAGAATTAAAGAATATACAACGAGAAACAACGTTTGACAACCTTTAAACAGTTTTAATAACTATCTCAAAAATTGTCGCTCTGATGCAAACAACTGCTGAGTTATCTACTTAAATTTGATGAACAAAACGACTTACGTATTTTAAACATGCTAACCTTTAGCCCGGTAAGCAAATTAAAAAAAAAACGCAATATGTAGGCTACACGAGAACGGAGACGTCGAGTAACCAAAACAAATGCGTTAAACAAATTCGTACACGTTATTTATCAATTTAACTCTAGAATTAAAGGATATACAACGAGAAACAACGTTTGACAACCTTTAAACAGTTTTAATAACTATCTCAAAAATTGTCGCTCTGATGCAAACAACTGATGAGTTATCTACTTAAATTTGATGAACAAAACGACTTACGTATTTTAAACATGCTAACCTTTAGCCCGGTAAGCAAATTAAAAAAAAAACGCAATATGTAGGCTACACGAGAACGGAGACGTCGAGTAACCAAAACAAATGCGTTAAACAAATTCGTACACGTTATTTATCAATTTAACTCTAGAATTAAAGGATATACAACGAGAAACAACGTTTGACAACCTTTAAACAGTTTTAATAACTATCTCAAAAATTGTCGCTCTGATGCAAACAACTGCTGAGTTATCTACTCAAATTTGTTGAACAAAACGACTTACGTATTTTAAACATGCTAACCTTTAGCCCGGTAAGCAAATTAAAAAAAAACGCAATATGTAGGCTACACGAGAACGGAGACGTTGGGTAACCAAAACAAATGCGTTAAACAAATTCGTACACGTTATTTATCAATTTAACTCTAGAATTAAAGGATATACAACGAGAAACAACGTTTGACAACCTTTAAACAGTTTTAATAACTATCTCAAAAATTGTCGCTCTGATGCAAACAACTGATGAGTTATCTACTTAAATTTGATGAACAAAACGACTTACGTATTTTAAACATGCTAACCTTTAGCCCGGTAAGCAAATTAAAAAAAAAACCCAATATGTAGGCTACACGAGAACGGAGACGTCGAGTAACCAAAACAAATGCGTTAAACAAATTCGTACACGTTATTTATCAATTTAACTCTAGAATTAAAGGATATACAACGAGAAACAACGTTTGACAACCTTTAAACAGTTTTAATAACTATCTCAAAAATTATCGCTCTGATGCAAACAACTGATGAGTTATCTACTTAAATTTGATGAACAAAACTACTTACGTATTTTAAACATGCTAACCTTTAGCCCGGTAAGCAAATTAAAAAAAAAAAACGCAATTGTAGGCTACACGAGAACGGAGACGTCGAGTAACCAAAACAAATGCGTTAAACAAATTCGTACACGTTATTTATCAATTTAACTCTAGAATTAAAGGATATACAACAAGAAACAACGTTTGACAACCTTTAAACAGTTTTAATAACTATCTCAAAAATTATCGCTCTGATGCAAACAACTGATGAGTTATCTACTTAAATTTGTTGAACAAAACGACTTACGTATTTTAAGCATGCTAACCTTTAGCCCGGTAAGCAAATTAAAAAAAAAACGCAATATGTAGGCTACACGAGAACGGAGACGTCGAGTAACCAAAACAAATACGTTAAACAAATTCGTACACGTTATTTATCAATTTAACTCTAGAATTAAAGGATATACAACGAGAAACAACGTTTGACAACCTTTAAACAGTTTTAATAACTATCTCAAAAATTAGCGCTCTGATGCAAACAACTGATGAGTTATCTACTTAAATTTGTTGAACAAAACGACTTACGTATTTTAAACATGCTAACCTTTAGCCCGGTAAGCAAATTAAAAAAAAAAACGCAATATGTAGGCTACACGAGAACGGAGACGTCGAGTAACCAAAACAAATTCGTTAAACAAATTCGTACACGTTATTTATCAATTTAACTCTAGAATTAAAGGATATACAACGAGAAACAACGTTTGACAACCTTTAAACAGTTTTAATAACTATCTCAAAAATTAGCGCTCTGATGCAAACAACTGATGAGTTATCTACTTAAATTTGTTGAACAAAACGACTTACGTATTTTAAACATGCTAACCTTTAGCCCGGTAAGCAAATTAAAAAAAAAAACGCAATATGTAGGCTACACGAGAACGGAGACGTCGAGTAACCAAAACAAATTCGTTAAACAAATTCGTACACGTTATTTATCAATTTAACTCTAGAATTAAAGGATATACAACGAGAAACAACGTTTGACAACCTTTAAACAGTTTTAATAACTATCTCAAAAATTAGCGCTCTGATGCAAACAACTGATGAGTTATCTACTTAAATTTGTTGAACAAAACGACTTACGTATTTTAAACATGCTAACCTTTAGCCCGGTAAGCAAATTAAAAAAAAAACGCAATATGTAGGCTACACGAGAACGGAGACGTCGAGTAACCAAAACAAATGCGTTAAACAAATTCGTACACGTTATTTATCAATTTAACTCTAGAATTAAAGGATATACAACGAGAAACAACGTTTGACAACCTTTAAACAGTTTTAATAACTATCTCAAAAATTGTCGCTCTGATGCAAACAACTGCTGAGTTATCTACTTAAATTTGATGAACAAAACGACTTACGTATTTTAAACATGCTAACCTTTAGCCCGGTAAGCAAATTAAAAAAAAACGCAATATGTAGGCTACACGAGAACGGAGACGTCGAGTAACCAAAACAAATGCGTTAAACAAATTCGTACACGTTATTTATCAATTTAACTCTAGAATTAAAGGATATACAACGAGAAACAACGTTTGACAACCTTTAAACAGTTTTAATAACTATCTCAAAAATTGTCGCTCTGATGCAAACAACTGATGAGTTATCTACTTAAATTTGATGAACAAAACGACTTACGTATTTTAAACATGCTAACCTTTAGCCCGGTAAGCAAATTAAAAAAAAAAGCAATATGTAGGCTACACGAGAACGGAGACGTCGAGTAACCAAAACAAATGCGTTAAACAAATTCGTACACGTTATTTATCAATTTAACTCTAGAATTAAAGGATATACAACGAGAAACAACGTTTGACAACCTTTAAACAGTTTTAATAACTATCTCAAAAATTGTCGCTCTGATGCAAACAACTGCTGAGTTATCTACTCAAATTTGTTGAACAAAACGACTTACGTATTTTAAACATGCTAACCTTTAGCCCGGTAAGCAAATTAAAAAAAAAACGCAATATGTAGGCTACACGAGAACGGAGACGTCGAGTAACCAAAACAAATGCGTTAAACAAATTCGTACACGTTATTTATCAATTTAACTCTAGAATTAAAGGATATACAACGAGAAACAACGTTTGACAACCTTTAAACAGTTTTAATAACTATCTCAAAAATTGTCGCTCTGATGCAAACAACTGATGAGTTGTCTACTTAAATTTGATGAACAAAACGACTTACGTATTTTAAACATGCTAACCTTTAGCCCGGTAAGCAAATTAAAAAAAAAAACCCAATATGTAGGCTACACGAGAACGGAGACGTCGAGTAACCAAAACAAATGCGTTAAACAAATTCGTACACGTTATTTATCAATTTAACTCTAGAATTAAAGGATATACAACGAGAAACAACGTTTGACAACCTTTAAACAGTTTTAATAACTATCTCAAAAATTATCGCTCTGATGCAAACAACTGATGAGTTATCTACTTAAATTTGATGAACAAAACTACTTACGTATTTTAAACATGCTAACCTTTAGCCCGGTAAGCAAATTAAAAAAAAAACGCAATATGTAGGCTACACGAGAACGGAGACGTCGAGTAACCAAAACAAATGCGTTAAACAAATTCGTACACGTTATTTATCAATTTAACTCTAGAATTAAAGGATATACAACGAGAAACAACGTTTGACAACCTTTAAACAGTTTTAATAACTATCTCAAAAATTATCGCTCTGATGCAAACAACTGATGAGTTATCTACTTAAATTTGTTGAACAAAACGACTTACGTATTTTAAGCATGCTAACCTTTAGCCCGGTAAGCAAATTAAAAAAAAAACGCAATATGTAGGCTACACGAGAACGGAGACGTCGAGTAACCAAAATAAATACGTTAAACAAATTCGTACACGTTATTTATCAATTTAACTCTAGAATTAAAGGATATACAACGAGAAACAACGTTTGACAACCTATAAACAGTTTTAATAACTATCTCAAAAATTGTCGCTCTGATGCAAACAACTGCTGAGTTATCTACTCAAATTTGTTGAACAAAACGACTTACGTATTTTAAACATGCTAACCTTTAGCCCGGTAAGCAAATTAAAAAAAAAACGCAATATGTAGGCTACACGAGAACGGAGACGTCGAGTAACCAAAACAAATGCGTTAAACAAATTCGTACACGTTATTTATCAATTTAACTCTAGAATTAAAGGATATACAACGAGAAACAACGTTTGACAACCTTTAAACAGTTTTAATAACTATCTCAAAAATTGTCGCTCTGATGCAAACAACTGATGAGTTATCTACTTAAATTTGATGAACAAAACGACTTACGTATTTTAAACATGCTAACCTTTAGCCCGGTAAGCAAATTTAAAAAAAAAACGCAATATGTAGGCTACACGAGAACGGAGACGTCGAGTAACCACAACAAATGCGTTAAACAAATTCGTACACGTTATTTATCAATTTAACTCTAGAATTAAAGGATATACAACGAGAAACAACGTTTGACAACCTTTAAACAGTTTTAATAACTATCTCAAAAATTAGCGCTCTGATGCAAACAACTGATGAGTTATCTACTTAAATTTGTTGAACAAAACGACTTACGTATTTTAAACATGCTAACCTTTAGCCCGGTAAGCAAATTAAAAAAAAAACGCAATATGTAGGCTACACGAGAACGGAGACGTCGAGTAACCAAAACAAATTCGTTAAACAAATTCGTACACGTTATTTATCAATTTAACTCTAGAATTAAAGGATATGCAACGAGAAACAACGTTTGACAACCTTTAAACAGTTTTAATAACTATCTCAAAAATTGTCGCTCTGATGCAAACAACTGATGAGTTATCTACTTAAATTTGATGAACAAAACGACTTACGTATTTTAAACATGCTAACCTTTAGCCCGGTAAGCAAATTAAAAAAAAAACGCAATATGTAGGCTACACGAGAACGGAGACGTCGAGTAACCAAAACAAATGCGTTAAACAAATTCGTACACGTTATTTATCAATTTAACTCTAGAATTAAAGGATATTCAACGAGAAACAACGTTTGACAACCTTTAAACAGTTTTAATAACTATCTCAAAAATTATCGCTCTGATGCAAACAACTGATGAGTTATCTACTTAAATTTGTTGAACAAAACGACTTACGTATTTTAAGCATGCTAACCTTTAGCCCGGTAAGCAAATTAAAAAAAAAAACGCAACATGTAGGCTACACGAGAACGGAGACGTCGAGTAACCAAAACAAATGCGTTAAACAAATTCGTACACGTCATTTATCAATTTAACTCTAGAATTAAAGGATATACAACGAGAAACAACGTTTGACAACCTTTAAACAGTTTTAATAACTATCTCAAAAATTGTCGCTCTGATGCAAACAACTGCTGAGTTATCTACTCAAATTTGTTGAACAAAACGACTTACGTATTTTAAACATGCTAACCTTTAGCCCGGTAAGCAAATTAAAAAAAAAACGCAATATGTAGGCTACACGAGAACGGAGACGTCGAGTAACCAAAACAAATGCGCTAAACAAATTCGTACACGCTATTTATCAATTTAACTCTAGAATTAAAGGATATACAACGAGAAACAACGTTTGACAACCTTTAAACAGTTTTAATAACTATCTCAAAAATTATCGCTCTGATGCAAACAACTGATGAGTTATCTACTTAAATTTGTTGAACAAAACGACTTACGTATTTTAAGCATGCTAACCTTTAGCCCGGTAAGCAAATTAAAAAAAAAACGCAATATGTAGGCTACACGAGAACGGAGACATCGAGTAACCAAAACAAATGCGTTAAACAAATTCGTACACGTTATTTATCAATTTAACTCTAGAATTAAAGGATATACAACGAGAAACAACGTTTGACAACCTTTAAACAGTTTTAATAACTATCTCAACAATTGTCGCTCTGATGCAAACAACTGATGAGTTATCTACTTAAATTTGTTGAACAAAACCACTTACGTATTTTAAACATGCTAACCTTTAGCCCGGTAAGCAAATTAAAAAAAAAACGCAATATGTAGGCTACACGAGAACGGAGACGTCGAGTAACCAAAACAAATACGTGAAACAAATTCGTACACGTTATTTATCAATTTAACTCTAGAATTAAAGGATATACAACGAGAAACAACGTTTGACAACCTTTAAACAGTTTTAATAACTATCTCAAAAATTGTCGCTCTGATGCAAACAACTGATGAGTTATCTACTCAAATTTGTTGAACAAAACGACTTACGTATTTTAAGCATGCTAACCTTTAGCCCGGTAAGCAAATTAAAAAAAAAAACGCTATATGTAGGCTACACGAGAACGGAGACGTCGAGTAACCAAAACGAATGCGTTAAACAAATTCGTACACGTTATTTATCAATTTAACTCTAGAATTAAAGGATATACAACGAGAAACAACGTTTGACAACCTTTAAACAGTTTTAATAACTATCTCAAAAATTGTCGCTCTGATGCAAACAACTGCTGAGTTATCTACTCAAATTTGTTGAACAAAACGACTTACGTATTTTAAACATGCTAACCTTTAGCCCGGTAAGCAAATTAAAAAAAAAACGCAATATGTAGGCTACACGAGAACGGAGACGTCGAGTAACCAAAACAAATGCGTTAAACAAATTCGTACACGTTATTTATCAATTTAACTCTAGAATTAAAGGATATACAACGAGAAACAACGTTTGACAACCTTTAAACAGTTTTAATAACTATCTCAAAAATTGTCGCTCTGATGCAAACAACTGATGAGTTATCTACTTAAATTTGTTGAACAAAACGACTTACGTATTTTAAACATGCTAACCTTTAGCCCGGTAAGCAAATTAAAAAAAAACGCAATATGTAGGCTACACGAGAACGGAGACGTCGAGTAACCAAAACAAATGCGTTAAACAAATTCGTACACGTTATTTATCAATTTAACTCTAGAATTAAAGGATATACAACGAGAAACAACGTTTGACAACCTTTAAACAGTTTTAATAACTATCTCAAAAATTGTCGCTCTGATGCAAACAACTGATGAGTTATCTACTTAAATTTGATGAACAAAACGACTTACGTATTTTAAACATGCTAACCTTTAGCCCGGTAAGCAAATTAAAAAAAAAACGCAATATGTAGGCTACACGAGAACGGAGACGTCGAGTAACCAAAACAAATGCGTTAAACAAATTCGTACACGTTATTTATCAATTTAACTCTAGAATTAAAGGATATACAACGAGAAACAACGTTTGACAACCTTTAAACAGTTTTAATAACTATCTCAAAAATTGTCGCTCTGATGCAAACAACTGATGAGTTATCTACTTAAATTTGTTGAACAAAACGACTTACGTATTTTAAACATGCTAACCTTTAGCCCGGTAAGCAAATTAAAAAAAAACGCAATATGTAGGCTACACGAGAACGGAGACGTCGAGTAACCAAAACAAATGCGTTAAACAAATTCGTACACGTTATTTATCAAAATAACTCTAGAATTAAAGGATATACAACGAGAAACAACGTTTGACAACCTTTAAACAGTTTTAATAACTATCTCAAAAATTGTCGCTCTGATGCAAACAACTGATGAGTTATCTACTTAAATTTGATGAACAAAACGACTTACGTATTTTAAACATGCTAACCTTTAGCCCGGTAAGCAAATTAAAAAAAAAACGCAATATGTAGGCTACACGAGAACGGAGACGTCGAGTAACCAAAACAAATGCGTTAAACAAATTCGTACACGTTATTTATCAATTTAACTCTAGAATTAAAGGATATACAACGAGAAACAACGTTTGACAATCTTTAAACAGTTTTAATAACTATCTCAAAAATTGTCGCTCTGATGCAAACAACTGATGAGTTATCTACTTAAATTTGATGAACAAAACGACTTACGTATTTTAAACATGCTAACCTTTAGCCCGGTAAGCAAATTAAAAAAAAAACGCAATATGTAGGCTACACGAGAACGGAGACGTCGAGTAACCAAAACAAATGCGTTAAACAAATTCGTACACGTTATTTATAAATTTAACTCTAGAATTGAAGGATATACAACGAGAAACAACGTTTGACAACCTTTAAACAGTTTTAATAACTATCTCAAAAATTGTTGCTCTGATGCAAACAACTGATGAGTTATCTACTTAAATTTATTGAACAAAACGACTTACGTATTTTAAGCATGCTAACCTTTAGCCCGGTAAGCAAATTAAAAAAAAAACGCAATATGTAGGCTACACGAGAACGGAGACGTCGAGTAACCAAAACAAATGCGTTAAACAAATTCGTACAAGTTATTTATCAATTTAACTCTAGAATTAAAGGATATACAACGAGAAACAACGTTTGACAACCTTTAAACAGTTTTAATAACTATCTCAAAAATTGTCGCTCTGATGGAAACAACTGATGAGTTATCTACTTAAATTTGTTGAACAAAACGACTTACGTATTTTAAACATGCTAACCTTTAGCCCGGTAAGCAAATTAAAAAAAAAAACGCAATATGTAGGCTACACGAGAACGGAGACGTCGAGTAACCAAAACAAATGCGTTAAACAAATTCGTACACGTCATTTATCAATTTAACTCTAGAATTAAAGGATATACAACGAGAAACAACGTTTGACAACCTTTAAACAGTTTTAATAACTATCTCAAAAATTATCGCTCTGATGCAAACAACTGATGAGTTATCTACTTAAATTTGTTGAACAAAACGACTTACGTATTTTAAGCATGCTAACCTTTAGCCCGGTAAGCAAATTAAAAAAAAAACGCAATATGTAGGCTACACGAGAACGGAGACGTCGAGTAACCAAAACAAATGCGTTAAACAAATTCGTACACGTTATTTATCAATTTAACTCTAGAATTAAAGGATATACAACGAGAAACAACGTTTGACCACCTTTAAACAGTTTTAATAACTATCTCAAAAATTATTGCTCTGATGCAAACAACTGATGAGTTATCTACTTAAATTTGTTGAACAAAACGACTTACGTATTTTAAGCATGCTAACCTTTAGCCCGGTAAGCAAATTAAAAAAAAAACGCAATATGTAGGCTACACGAGAACGGAGACGTCGAGTAACCAAAACAAATGCGTTAAACAAATTCGTACACGTTATTTATCAATTTATCTCTAGAATTAAAGGATATACAACGAGAAACAACGTTTGACAACCTTTAAACAGTTTTAATAACTATCTCAAAAATTGCCGCTCTGATGCAAACAACTGATGAGTTATCTACTTAAATTTGTTGAACAAAACGACTTACGTATTTTAAGCATGCTAACCTTTAGCCCGGTAAGCACATTAAAAAAAAAACGCAATATGTAGGCTACACGAGAACGGAGACGTCGAGTAACCAAAACAAATGCGTTAAACAAATTCGTACACGTTATTTATAAATTTAACTCTAGATTTAAAGGATATACAACGAGAAACAACGTTTGACAACAACTGATGAGTTATCTACTTAAATTTGTTGAACAAAACGACTTACGTATTTTAAACATGCTAACCTTTAGCCCGGTAAGCAAATTAAAAAGAAACGCAATATGTAGGCTACACGAGAACGGAGACGTCGAGTAACCAAAACAAATACGTTAAACAAATTCGTACACGTTATTTATCAATTTAACTCTAGAATTAAAGGATATACAACGAGAAACAACGTTTGACAACCTTTAAACAGTTTTAATAACAATCTCAAAAATTATCGCTCTGATGCAAACAACTGTTGAGTTATCTACTTAAATTTGTTGAACAAAACGACTTACGTATTTTAAGCATGCTAACCTTTAGCCCGGTAAGCAAATTAAAAAAAAAAAACGCAATATGTAGGCTACACGAGAACGGAGACGTCGAGTAACCAAAACAAATGCGTTAAACAAATTCGTACACGTTACTTATCAATTTAACTCTAGAATTAAAGGATATACAACGAGAAACAACGTTTGACAACCTTTAAACAGTTTTAATAACTATCTCAAAAATTGTCGCTCTGATGCAAACAACTGATGAGTTATCTACTTAAATTTGTTGAACAAAACGACTTACGTATTTTAAGCATGCTAACCTTTAGCCCGGTAAGCAAATTAAAAAAAAACGCAATATGTAGGCTACACGAGAACGGAGACGTCGAGTAACCAAAACAAATGCGTTAAACAAATTCGTACACGTTATTTATAAATTTAACTCTAGAATTAAAGGATATACAACGAGAAACAACGTTTGACAACCTTTAAACAGTTTTAATAACTATCTCAAAAATTGCCGCTCTGATGCAAACAACTGTTGAGTTATCTACTTAAATTTGTTGAACAAAACGACTTACGTATTTTAAGCATGCTAACCTTTAGCTCGGCAAGCAAATTAAAAAAAAAAACGCAATATGTAGGCTACACCAGAACGGAGACGTCGAGTAACCAAAACAAATGCGTTAAACAAATTCGTACCCGTTATTTATAAATTTAACTCTAGAATTAAAGGATATACAACGAGAAACAACGTTTGACAACCTTTAAACAGTTTTAATAACTATCTCAAAAATTGTCGCTCTGATGCAAACAACTGATGAGTTATCTACTTAAATTTGATGAACAAAACGACTTACGTATTTTAAACATGCTAACCTTTAGCCCGGTAAGCAAATTAAAAAGAAACGCAATATGTAGGCTACACGAGAACGGAGACGTCGAGTAACCAAAACAAATACGTTAAACAAATTCGTACACGTTATTTATCAATTTAACTCTAGAATTAAAGGATATACAACGAGAAACAACGTTTGACAACCTTTAAACAGTTTTAATAACAATCTCAAAAATTATCGCTCTGATGCAAACAACTGTTGAGTTATCTACTTAAATTTGTTGAACAAAACGACTTACGTATTTTAAGCATGCTAACCTTTAGCCCGGTAAGCAAATTAAAAAAAAAAAAACGCAATATGTAGGCTACACGAGAACGGAGACGTCGAGTAACCAAAACAAATGCGTTAAACAAATTCGTACACGTTATTTATCAATTTAACTCTAGAATTAAAGGATATACAACGAGAAACAACGTTTGACAACCTTTAAACAGTTTTAATAACTATCTCAAAAATTGTCGCTCTGATGCAAACAACTGATGAGTTATCTACTTAAATTTGATGAACAAAACGACTTACGTATTTTAAACATGCTAACCTTTAGCCCGGTAAGCAAATTAAAAAAAAAAACGCAATATGTAGGCTACACGAGAACGGAGACGTCGAGTAACCAAAACAAATGCGTTAAACAAATTCGTACACGTTATTTATCAATTTAACTCTAGAATTAAAGGATATACAACGAGAAACAACGTTTGACAACCTTTAAACAGTTTTAATAACTATCTCAAAAATTGTCGCTCTGATGCAAACAACTGATGAGTTATCTACTCAAATTTGTTGAACAAAACGACTTACGTATTTTAAACATGCTAACCTTTAGCCCGGTAAGCAAATTAAAAAAAAAAACGCAATATGTAGGCTACACGAGAACGGAGACGTCGAGTAACCAAAACAAATGCGCTAAACAAATTCGTACACGTTATTTATCAATTTAACTCTAGAATTAAAGGATATACAACGAGAAACAACGTTTGACAACCTTTAAACAGTTTTAATAACTATCTCAAAAATTGTCGCTCTGATGCAAACAGCTGATGAGTTATCTACTTAAATTTGTTGAACAAAACGACTTACGTTTTTAAGCATGCTATTCTTTAGCGCGGTAAGCAAATTAAAAAAAAAAACGCAATATATAGGCTACACGAGAACGGAGACGTCGAGTAACCAAAACAAATGCGTTAAACAAATTCGTACACGTTATTTATCAATTTAACTCTAGAATTAAAGGATATACAACGAGAAACAACGTTTGACAACCTTTAAACAGTTTTAATAACTATCTCAAAAATTGTCGCTCTGATGCAAACAACTGATGAGTTATCTACTCAAATTTGTTGAACAAAACGACTTACGTATTTAAAGCATGCTAACCTTTAGCCCGGTAAGCAAATTAAAAAAAAAAAACGCAATATGTAGGCTACACGAGAACGGAGACGTCGAGTAACCAAAACAAATGCGTTAAACAAATTCGTACACGTTATTTATCAATTTAACTCTAGAATTAAAGGATATACAACGAGAAACAACGTTTGACAACCTTTAAACAGTTTTAATAACTATCTCAAAAATTGACGCTCTGATGCAAACAACTGATGAGTTATCTACTCAAATTTGTTGAACAAAACGACTTACGTATTTTAAACATGCTAACCTTTAGCCCGGTAAGCAAATTAAAAAAAAAAACGCAATATGTAGGCTACCCGAGAACGGAGACGTCGAGTAACCAAAACAAATGCGTTAAACAAATTCGTACACGTTATTTATCAATTCACCTCTAGAATTAAAGGATATACAACGAGAAACAACGTTTGACAACCTTTAAACAGTTTTAATAACTATCTCAAAAATTGTCGCTCTGATGCAAACAACTGATGAGTTATCTACTCAAATTTGTTGAACACACCGACTTACGTATTTTAAGCATGCTAACCTTTAGCCCGGTAAGCAAATTAAAAAAAAAACGGAATAGGTAGGCTACACGAGAACGGAGACGTCGAGTAACCAAAACAAATGCGTTAAACAAATTCGTACACGTTATTTATCAATTTAACTCTAGAATTAAAGGATATACAACGAGAAACAACGTTTGACAACCTTTAAACAGTTTTAATAACTATCTCAAAAATTGTTGCTCTGATGCAAACAACTGATGAGTTATCTACTCAAATTTGTTGAACAAAACGACTTACGTATTTTAAACATGCTAACCTTTAGCCCGGTAAGCAAATTAAAAAAAAAACGCAATATGTAGGCTACACGAGAACGGAGACGTCGAGTAACCAAAACAAATGCGTTAAACAAATTCGTACACGTTATTTATCAATTTAACTCTAGAATTAAAGGATATACAACGAGAAACAACGTTTGACAACCTTTAAACAGTTTTAATAACTATCTCAAAAATTGTCGCTCTGATGCAAACAACTGCTGAGTTATCTACTCAAATTTGTTGAACAAAACGACTTACGTATTTTAAACATGCTAACCTTTAGCCCGGTAAGCAAATTAAAAAAAAACGCAATATGTAGGCTACACGAGAACGGAGACGTCGAGTAACCAAAACAAATGCGTTAAAAAAATTCGTACACGTTATTTATCAATTTAACTCTAGAATTAAAGGATATACAACGAGAAACAACGTTTGACAACCTTTAAACAGTTTTAATAACTATCTCAAAAATTGTCGCTCTGATGCAAACAACTGATGAGTTATCTACTTAAATTTGTTGAACAAAACGACTTACGTATTTTAAACATGCTAACCTTTAGCCCGGTAAGCAAATTAAAAAAAAAACGCAATATGTAGGCTACACGAGAACGGAGACGTCGAGTAACCAAAACAAATGCGTTAAACAAATTCGTACACGTCATTTATCAATTTAACTCTAGAATTAAAGGATATACAACGAGAAACAACGTTTGACAACCTTTAAACAGTTTTAATAACTATCTCAAAAATTGTCGCTCTGATGCAAAAAACTGATGAGTTATCTACTTAAATTTGTTGAACAAAACGACTTACGTATTTTAAGCATGCTAACCTTTAGCCCGGTAAGCAAATTAAAAAAAAAAAACGCAATATGTAGGCTACACGAGAACGGAGACGTCGAGTAACCAAAACAAATGCGTTAAACAAATTCGTACACGTTACTTATCAATTTAACTCTAGAATTAAAGGATATACAACGAGAAACAACGTTTGACAACCTTTAAACAGTTTTAATAACTATCTCAAAAATTGTCGCTCTGATGCAAACAACTGATGAGTTATCTACTTAAATTTGTTGAACAAAACGACTTACGTATTTTAAGCATGCTAACCTTTAGCCCGGTAAGCAAATTAAAAAAAAACGCAATATGTAGGCTACACGAGAACGGAGACGTCGAGTAACCAAAACAAATGCGTTAAACAAATTCCTACACGTTATTTATAAATTTAACTCTAGAATTAAAGGATATACAACGAGAAACAACGTTTGACAACCTTTAAACAGTTTTAATAACTATCTCAAAAATTGCCGCTCTGATGCAAACAACTGTTGAGTTATCTACTTAAATTTGTTGAACAAAACGACTTACGTATTTTAAGCATGCTAACCTTTAGCCCGGCAAGCAAATTAAAAAAAAAAAACGCAATATGTAGGCTACACCAGAACGGAGACGTCGAGTAACCAAAACAAATGCGTTAAACAAATTCGTACCCGTTATTTATAAATTTAACTCTAGAATTAAAGGATATACAACGAGAAACAACGTTTGACAACCTTTAAACAGTTTTAATAACTATCTCAAAAATTGTCGCTCTGATGCAAACAACTGATGAGTTATCTACTTAAATTTGATGAACAAAACGACTTACGTATTTTAAACATGCTAACCTTTAGCCCGGTAAGCAAATTAAAAAGAAACGCAATATGTAGGCTACACGAGAACGGAGACGTCGAGTAACCAAAACAAATACGTTAAACAAATTCGTACACGTTATTTATCAATTTAACTCTAGAATTAAAGGATATACAACGAGAAACAACGTTTGACAACTTTTAAACAGTTTTAATAACAATCTCAAAAATTATCGCTCTGATGCAAACAACTGTTGAGTTATCTACTTAAATTTGTTGAACAAAACGACTTACGTATTTTAAGCATGCTAACCTTTAGCCCGGTAAGCAAATTAAAAAAAAAAAAACGCAATATGTAGGCTACACGAGAACGGAGACGTCGAGTAACCAAAACAAATGCGTTAAACAAATTCGTACACGTTATTTATCAATTTAACTCTAGAATTAAAGGATATACAACGAGAAACAACGTTTGACAACCTTTAAACAGTTTTAATAACTATCTCAAAAATTGTCGCTCTGATGCAAACAACTGATGAGTTATCTACTTAAATTTGATGAACAAAACGACTTACGTATTTTAAACATGCTAACCTTTAGCCCGGTAAGCAAATTAAAAAAAAAAAACGCAATATGTAGGCTACACGAGAACGGAGACGTCGAGTAACCAAAACAAATGCGTTAAACAAATTCGTACACGTTATTTATCAATTTAACTCTAGAATTAAAGGATATACAACGAGAAACAACGTTTGACAACCTTTAAACAGTTTTAATAACTATCTCAAAAATTGTCGCTCTGATGCAAACAACTGATGAGTTATCTACTCAAATTTGTTGAACAAAACGACTTACGTATTTTAAACATGCTAACCTTTAGCCCGGTAAGCAAATTAAAAAAAAAAAACGCAATATGTAGGCTACACGAGAACGGAGACGTCGAGTAACCAAAACAAATGCGTTAAACAAATTCGTACACGTTATTTATCAATTTAACTCTAGAATTAAAGGACATACAACGAGAAACAACGTTTGACAACCTTTAAACAGTTTTAATAACTATCTCAAAATTTGTCGCTCTGATGCAAACAGCTGATGAGTTATCTACTTAAATTTGTTGAACAAAACGACTTACGTATTTTAAGCATGCTATTCTTTAGCGCGGTAAGCAAATTAAAAAAAAAAACGCAATATATAGGCTACACGAGAACGGAGACGTCGAGTAACCAAAACAAATGCGTTAAACAAATTCGTACACGTTATTTATCAATTTAACTCTAGAATTAAAGGATATACAACGAGAAACAACGTTTGACAACCTTTAAACAGTTTTAATAACTATCTCAAAAATTGTCGCTCTGATGCAAACAACTGATGAGTTATCTACTCAAATTTGTTGAACAAAACGACTTACGTATTTAAAGCATGCTAACCTTTAGCCCGGTAAGCAAATTAAAAAAAAAAAACGCAATATGTAGGCTACACGAGAACGGAGACGTCGAGTAACCAAAACAAATGCGTTAAACAAATTCGTACACGTTATTTATCAATTTAACTCTAGAATTAAAGGATATACAACGAGAAACAACGTTTGACAACCTTTAAACAGTTTTAATAACTATCTCAAAAATTGACGCTCTGATGCAAACAACTGATGAGTTATCTACTCAAATTTGTTGAACAAAACGACTTACGTATTTTAAACATGCTAACCTTTAGCCCGGTAAGCAAATTAAAAAAAAAAACGCAATATGTAGGCTACCCGAGAACATAGACGTCGAGTAACCAAAACAAATGCGTTAAACAAATTCGTACACGTTATTTATCAATTCACCTCTAGAATTAAAGGATATACAACGAGAAACAACGTTTGACAACCTTTAAACAGTTTTAATAACTATCTCAAAAATTGTCGCTCTGATGCAAACAACTGATGAGTTATCTACTCAAATTTGTTGAACACACCAACTTACGTATTTTAAGCATGCTAACCTTTAGCCCGGTAAGCAAATTAAAAAAAAAACGGAATATGTAGGCTACACGAGAACGGAGACGTCGAGTAACCAAAACAAATGCGTTAAACAAATTCGTACACGTTGTTTATCAATTTAACTCTAGAATTAAAGGATATACAACGAGAAACAACGTTTGACAACCTTTAAACAGTTTTAATAACTATCTCAAAAATTGTTGCTCTGATGCAAACAACTGATGAGTTATCTACTCAAATTTGTTGAACAAAACGACTTACGTATTTTAAACATGCTAACCTTTAGCCCGGTAAGCAAATTAAAAAAAAAACGCAATATGTAGGCTACACGAGAACGGAGACGTCGAGTAACCAAAACAAATGCGTTAAACAAATTCGTACACGTTATTTATCAATTTAACTCTAGAATTAAAGGATATACAACGAGAAACAACGTTTGACAACCTTTAAACAGTTTTAATAACTATCTCAAAAATTGTCGCTCTGATGCAAACAACTGCTGAGTTATCTACTCAAATTTGTTGAACAAAACGACTTACGTATTTTAAACATGCTAACCTTTAGCCCGGTAAGCAAATTAAAAAAAAACGCAATATGTAGGCTACACGAGAACGGAGACGTCGAGTAACCAAAACAAATGCGTTAAAAAAATTCGTGCACGTTATTTATCAATTTAACTCTAGAATTAAAGGATATACAACGAGAAACAACGTTTGACAACCTTTAAACAGTTTTAATAACTATCTCAAAAATTGTCGCTCTGATGCAAACAACTGATGAGTTATCTACTTAAATTTGTTGAACAAAACGACTTACGTATTTTAAACATGCTAACCTTTAGCCCGGTAAGCAAATTAAAAAAAAAAACGCAATATGTAGGCTACACGAGAACGGAGACGTCGAGTAACCAAAACAAATGCGTTAAACAAATTCGTACACGTCATTTATCAATTTAACTCTAGAATTAAAGGATATACAACGAGAAACAACGTTTGACAACCTTTAAACAGTTTTAATAACTATCTCAAAAATTGTCGCTCTGATGCAAAAAACTGATGAGTTATCTACTTAAATTTGTTGAACAAAACGACTTACGTATTTTAAACATGCTAACCTTTAGCCCGGTAAGCAAATTAAAAAAAAAACGCAATATGTAGGCTACACGAGAACGGAGACGTCGAGTAACCAAAACAAATGCGTTAGACAAATTCGTACACGTTATTTATCAATTTAACTCTAGAATTAAAGGATATACAACGAGAAAAAAACGTTTGACAACCTTTAAACAGTTTTAATAACTATCTCAAAAATTGTCGGTCTGATGCAAACAACTGATGAGTTATCTACTTAAATTTGATGAACAAAACGACTTACGTATTTTAAACATGCTAACCTTTAGCCCGGTAAGCAAATAAAAAAAAAAACGCAATATGTAGGCTACACGAGAACGGAGACGCCGAGTAACCAAAACAAATGCGTTAAACAAATTCGTACACGTTATTTATCAATTTAACTCTAGAATTAAAGGATATACAACGAGAAACAACGTTTGACAACCTTTAAACAGTTTTAATAACTATCTCAAAAATTATCGCTCTGATGCAAACAACTGATGAGTTATCTACTTAAATTTGTTGAACAAAACGACTTACGTATTTTAAGCATGCTAACCTTTAGCCCGGTAAGCAAATTAAAAAAAAAAACGCAATATGTAGGCTACACGAGAACGGAGACGTCGAGTAACCAAAACAAATACGTTAAACAAATTCGTACACGTTATTTATCAATTTAACTCTAGAATTAAAGGATATACAACGAGAAACAACGTTTGACAACCTTTAAACAGTTTTAATAACTATCTCAAAAATTATCGCTCTGATGCAAACAACTGATGAGTTATCTACTTAAATTTGTTGAACAAAACGACTTACGTATTTTAAGCATGCTACCCTTTAGCCCGGTAAGCAAATTAAAAAAAAAAACGCAATATGTAGGCTACACGAGAACGGAGACGTCGAGTAACCAAAACAAATGCGTTAAACAGATTCGTACACGAGAAACAACGTTTGACAACCTTTAAACAGTTTTAATAACTATCTCAAAAATTGTCGCTCTGATGCAAACAACTGATGAGTTATCTACTTAAATTTGATGAACAAAACGACTTACGTATTTTAAACATGCTAACCTTTAGCCCGGTAAGCAAATTAAAAAAAAAAGCAATATGTAGGCTACACGAGAACGGAGACGTCGAGTAACCAAAACAAATGCGTTAAACAAATTCGTACACGTTATTTATAAATTTAACTCTAGAATTAAAGGATATACAACGAGAAACAACGTTTGACAACCTTTAAACAGTTTTAATAACTATCTCAAAAATTGTCGCTCTGATGCAAACAACTGATGAGTTATCTACTTAAATTTGTTGAACAAAACGACTTACGTATTTTAAGCATGCTAACCTTTATCCCGGTAAGCAAATTAAAAAAAAAAAACGCAATATGTAGGCTACACGAGAACGGAGACGTCGAGTAACCAAAACAAATGCGTTAAACAAATTCGTACATGTTATTTATCAATTTAACTCTAGAATTAAAGGATATACAACGAGAAACAACGTTTGACAACCTTTAAACAGTTTTAATAACTATCTCAAAAATTGTCGCTCTGATGCAAACAACTGCTGAGTTATCTACTCAAATTTGTTGAACAAAACGACTTACGTATTTTAAACATGCTAACCTTTAGCCCGGTAAGCAAATTAAAAAAAAAACGCAATATGTAGGCTACACGAGAACGGAGACGTCGAGTAACCAAAAAAAATGCGTTAAACAAATTCGTACACGTTATTTATCAATTTAACTCTAGAATTAAAGGATATACAACGAGAAACAACGTTTGACAACCTTTAAACAGTTTTAATAACTATCTCAAAAATTGTCGCTCTGATGCAAACAACTGATGAGTTATCTACTTAAATTTGTTGAACAAAACGACTAACGTATTTTAAAC